>NC_081383.1:0-166869 GCF_030684315.1 Stegostoma tigrinum | reverse complement strand
ATGGTATCCCTAACTGGTTTATGGAATTATAATCAATCAGCAACCCATTGTTGACTGAATCTCAATTTGTGTACACACTCCAAAGCCGTGCCATCTCCTCTTGCATTTTACCCTATTGCCTGCAAAACAACTGTATGAAAAAGACCTACAATGGGTTTCAGCAACTTGCTTTTTAGAAGTACAGCAGTTGTTCGCTCAGCACTTTATTGCAAAACAGTCCTTTTCCTGTTCACTTCATAATAAAAAGATTAAGTGAATAAAAAATATAGTGCTTACAGAGCTTCCCCCTTGCCTGAGAAACCTCAGTATTCTAATACAAATTTAGCTTCTGGCAGCAGTGATCATTTCATTTAAGATAAATGTGCATCTTAGTAAAATCAGTCTCTCTCTGATGTACAATTTTTATTCTTGGGATACTTTTGCTCTTTTGCATAACAGTGCCAAATCTCAACAGGTTATGATTACTGCCACCAATACTCTGAGATACCCAATCCAGCTTCTCGGCTTCTATATACTAACTTGATCCAGAACTGGCTCCCTCACTTGCACTTGTAATGTACTGGCTTAAATAGTTATATGGAATATATTTTATTAATTCTGTTTCCTCTGTAACTATGACACTAATTTTATCCCAGTTAATATTAGAATAATTGAAGACTTCTATAATTAGTGTTCTATTGTTTAGACGTTCTCAGCGATTTGCCTACGTATCTGCTCTTCTAAAAAGCCTGTTTATGGGCTATGGCATGCTCTCAGTCTGTTCACTTGTGTCTACAAAGTCTGTCTGGGTTGAGGTCAGGAACAAGTAAGCAAATGATTGTTGAGTGTTTTTTTACAGACCCCCTAATAGTTGTAGAGAAGTGGAGGAGCAGATTGGGAGGCAGATACTGGAAAGGTGCAAATGTCACAGGGTTGTAGTCATGGGTGACTTCATTTCCAAATATTCATTGGAAACATTTTAGTTGTCATAGTTTAGATGGAGTGGATTTTGCCCAGTGTGTTCAGGAAGGATTCCTGACACAGTATGTAGATTAACCAACACGAGGAGAGGCCACTTTGAGTTTGGTGCTTGACAATGAGCCCGGCCAAGTATCATACCTGTTGTTAAGACAGCATTTTGGCAGTAGCAATCATAACTCTGTTACTTTTACAACAGTCATGGAAAAGGTTAGGTACATACAACAGGGTAAGGTTTATAACTAGGTGAAGGGTAATTACAATTCTGTTAGGCAACAACTGGTTAACATAACATGGGAGCAGATGCTGTCAGGGAAGAGCACTACTCAAAGGTGGAGATTGCTTAAGGAATGCATACTGTGTGTCCTCGAAATGTTTGTCCTTAGCAGGCATGGAAGATGCGGTTAAGTGAGGGAGCTTTGGTTCTCAAGAGGTCAAATGATTCGTTAAGAGAAAGAGGGATGCTTACATAAGGTTTAGGAAACAAGGAACGGAAAAGGCTACAGAGGGATACAAGTTAGCCAGGAAGGAGCTGAAGTAAGGGCTTACAAGAGCTATTAGGGGGCATTAGAAAACCTAGGCAGACAGGATCAAGGAAAACTCCAAGGCTTTTTACACATATGTGAGGAATAAGAGAATGACCAGAGAAAGGGTAGGGCCGACGAAGGATTATAAAGGGAATGTGTGCACGGAGCCTAAAGAGATAGGAGAGGTCCTTAATGAATACTTTTCTTCGGTATACACAACTGAGATGGTCCTAGTTGTAGGGGAGGACAGTGTGAAACAGGCTGGTAGGCTAGAGGAGGTAAGGAAGATGTACTAGGAATTTTGAGGAACTTGTAGTTAGACAAGCCCCCTGGGCCTGATGGGATTTATCCTAGGATTCTATGAGAAGCAAGGGACGAGATTGCAGGGCCTTTGGCAATGATCTTTTCTTCCTCACTGTCCACGGGTATAATGCCAAAGACTGGAGAGAGGCAAACACCATTCCTTCGTTCAAAAAAACAGAATAGGGATAACCCCTGAAAGTACAGGCCAGTTAGTCTTAGGTCAGCGGTGGGCAAATTATTGGAAAGGGCTCTGAGAGTTAGGACTTATGATCACTTGGATAGGCACAGTTTGATTCATGATAGTCAGTATAGATTTGTGAGGAGTAGTTCATGCCTCACAAGCCTTACTGAATTCTTTGAAGAGACGACCAAACATATGGATGAAGGTAGAGCAGTGGATGCGGTATACTTGAATTTAAGTAAGGCATTTGGTAAGGTTTCCCATGGTAAGCTCATGCAGAAAGTAAGAAGCATGGGATAGGGGGGAATATGGCAGATTGGATTCAGAATTGGCTGACCCTTAGAAAACAAAGGGTAGTAGTGGATGGAAGATATTCAACATGGTGCTCAGTTATGAGTGGTGTACCACAAGGATCTGTTCTGGGTCCTCTTCTACTTGTGATTTTTGTAGATGATTTCGATGAAGGAGTGGAAGAGTGGATTAGTAAGTTCGCGGATGATACAAAGGTGGGTTGAGTTGTGGATAGTGTGGAGGGTGGTTCTAGGTTACAAAGGGACATTGAAAGGATGCAGAGCTGGACTGAGAAATGGCAGATGGAATTTAACCCTGAAAAATGTGAGGTGATTCATTTTGGAAGGACAAACTTGAAAGCAGAATACAGGGTTAATGGAAAGATTTCTGGCAGTGCAGAGGAGTAGAGAGATCCTGGGGTTCATGTCCATAGTTTCCTGAAAGCTGCCACCCAGCTGGATAGAGTTGTTAAGAAGGCATATGGTGTGTTAGCTTTCATTAATAGTGGGATTGAGTTCAAGAGCCATGATGACAGGTCAGCACAACATCGAGGGCCGAAGGGCCTGTACTGAGCTGTAATGTTCTATGTTCTATGTTATGCTCCAGCTATACAAATGCCTGGTTCGGCCACATCTGGAGTATTGTGTCCAGTTCTGGTTGCCTCATCACAATAAAGATGTGCAAGGGTTGGAAAGGGTGCAGAGGAGATTTACCAGGATGTTGCCTGGAACGGAAGGAAGGTCTTACAAGGAACGGTTGAGAGCGCTCGGGCTTTTCTCTTTAGAACAACAAAGGATGAGAGGTGACTTGATAGAGGTGTATAAAATGATCAGTGGTATAGATAGAGTGGACAGCCAGAGACATTTTCCTAGGGTGGAGGTAGCTATCATGAGGGGGCATAGTTTTAAAGTGAATGGAGGTAGATCTGGGGGAGACGTCAGAGGTAGGTTCTTTACTCAGAGAGTAGTAGGGGCATGGAATGCATTGCCGGAGAGGGTAGTGGAGTCGGCCTCATTAGGGGCATTTAAGCGGCTGTTGGATAGGCATATGGATGGTAGTGTAAAGTAGGGGTGGAAATTAGACAGACCTTAGGTTTGAAGTGGGACGCTCTTCAGAGCGGATTTGATGGGTTGAATGGCCTGCTTGCACACTGTAGGGATTCTATGATTCTATTCTACGATTCAATTAAGAGCTTTGTACTCAGTCTCCAAGTGTTCCAAAGAAGCTCAAGCTAGGTTAGAAGAACAATTTATCTTTTCAGTCAGTGCTTAACAGCTTTCTAGACTCTACCTTGATTTTACAATTTCTAATTTTAACTTCTACCATAACTAACAGTTTCCAAAGACAAAAGTTATTATTCTGTTTTGCCCTTTAATATCTCCTCTGGACATGCCTACTCTTTATCACTCTCCTTTGTCTCATACCATCATTTCTTTTGTCATTTAATTATTCCTATTTTCCACCAATGGTAGGTCTTCCTTTTAGCTCTCCTGCACCTCCCTCTCCTTACCTTCGCACTTATTTAAAACCTATCACTTCTAACACTTTTCAGTTTTAACAAGGCCACAGAAGTTGCCAGACACAGAACAGTACAGCACAGAACAGGCCCTTCAGCCCACAATGTTGTGCCGACCATTGATCCTCATGTATGCACCCTCAAATTTCTGTGACCATATGCATGTCCAGCAGTCTCTTAAATGACCCCAATGACCTTGCTTCCACAACTGCTGCTGGCAATGCATTCCATGCTCTCACAACTCTCTGTGTAAAGAACCCGCCTCTGATATCCCCTCTATACTTTTCTCCAACCAGCTTAAAACTATGACCCCTCGTGTTAGCCATTTCTGCCCTGGGAAATAGTCTCTGGCTATCAACTCTATCTCTGCCTCTCATTATCTTGTATACCTCAATTAGGGCCCCTCTCCTCCTCCTTTCCTCCAATGAAAAGAGTCCGAGCTCAGTCAACCTCTCTTCATAAGATAAGCCCTCCCAGTCCAGGCAGCATCCTGGTAAACCTCCTCTGAACCCTCTCCAAAGCATCCACATCTTTCCTATAATAGGGCGACCAGAACTGGACGCAGTAGTCCAAGTGCGGTCTAACCAAAGTTTTATAGAGCTGCAACAAGATCTCACGACTCTCAAACTCAATCCCCCTGTTAATGAAAGCCAAAACACCATATGCTTTCTTAACAACCCTGTCCACTTGGGTGGCCATTTTAAGGGATCTATGTATCTGCACACCAAGATCCCTCTGTTCCTCCACACTGCCAAGAATCCTATCCTTAATCCTGTACCCAGCTTTCAAATTCGACCTTCCAAAATGCATCACCTCGCATTTATCCAGGTTGAACTCCATCTGCCACCTCTCGGTCCATCTCTGCATCCTGTCAATGTCCCGCTGCAGCCTACAACAGCCGTCTATACTGTCAACGACACCTCCAACCTTTGTGTCGTCTGCAAACTTGCTGACCCATCCTTCAATTCCCTCATCCAAGTCATTAATAAAAATTACAAACAGTAGAGGCCCAAGGACAGAGCCCTGTGGAACACCACTCACCACCGACTTCCAGGCAGAATATTTTCCTTCTACTACCACTCGCTGTCTTCTGTTGGCCAGCCAATTCTGTATCGAGACAGCTAAGTTCCCCTGTATCCCATTACTCCTGACCTTCTGAATGAGCCTACCATGGGGAACCTTATCAAATGCCTTACTGAAGTCCATATACACCACATCCACAGCTTGACCCTCATCAACTTTTCTAGTCACATCCTCAAAGAACTCGATAAGGTTTGTGAGGCATGACCTGCCCCTCACAAAGCCGTGTTGACTGCATTTGATCAAGCCATGCTCTTCCAGATGGTCATAAATTCTATCCCTCAGAATCCTTTCTAACACCTTGCAGACGACAGACGTGAGACTTACTGGTCTGTAATTGCCGGGGATTTCCCTATTTCCTTTCTTGAAGAGAGCTTAGTATTTCCAGTCTTTTCTGTCTTGCTTCACTTGATCTTTCACATGATCATTCCTTGAAACAGGTTTGATTCATCAATCAACACTGTAAACATATTAAGCCCTGCATTTTTTAAATTCCCTCATCTTATTCAAAAAATTCTGTTTTCAGAAAGTGGACTGCCAATCCCGCCCTTCTCTATATTCCTATGAATGCATTGCTTCACTAACAGCAGGTTATAATGCAAGAAAAAGCTGGGGCCATATCATGTACTGGTACAGCAAGACTTTATACCAGTGAGTAGAATTTATACTGGAGAACAGAGATCAGGAATGATTGTAACAGAATGGCAGGGGTTGACATAGTGAAGTGACAAAACTGGAACACAGGGATGCTGCTTGCACTCTCTCTCTCTCTCTCTCATTGCTTCAGTAGTGTCTCTCAAGTCCAAACAGTCTATATGGCTTCAAGGTGACATTTCATTTTCCCACTGGTTACTCTCAGAATGTGATTTGCAGAGATGCAAATTACAGAAGATTATAATTTGGCCCACTGTGTCAATGTCATATATGCAAAGTTCTTGCACCAACTACGACTCTTGCTCCAAGATTGTATAATGAGCAGCTGGGATAGGAAGTATGAGGAAAGGTTTCCTCCAATGGAATTGAGCGCTACTCACCAGTTAGAATGATGTTGGGGATATTTCCGTGATTGGCGTAACTGAGCTGTGAATCCTGAAGACTTCCATGGCTCCCTGTCAGCCCCATCATTGCTGCCTGTGAGTAGTTCAAGGTGGAGATTTGGTTGTACAAGCTGTTGGTGCTGTTTGGGCTCTCAATCATATTGAATTGTTCAAGCTAAAATAAAGAATGTAACAGTTAGAAATTTGCTCAGAATCAATTTTCTGGCGCTGCAGTCCCAAACTCCTGGGTGGGGACATCCTCTAGTTCTGGAATGTGAGATAGCGAGAGAGGGAGACAGAGAGTGAGAGAGAGAGAGGGAGGGGGAGAGCGAGAGAGAATGAAAACTACATCCATGACAACAGCCCTTGTGGACTCAGGCTGCCCACCCTGAGCCTGGGTAACTCTTGTTTCAGATCAATCTGGCATTAGCAAGATTATAACAGCGAAACACACCCACGTGTCATACACTGAAATTCGGTGGTAACTAATGACAACATTAAATGAAAATAAATAAATGTCAAACACAAAACAAAACTGAAGGATTAAATAGTGATGAAGAGAAAGACACGTTGCTGAAGTTTTTATCTTACACTCATCAGGATAAATGCAAGAATGTCAAATTATAAACAATCGCAACAATTTATACCATAGAAGAGAAAAAGGTCCAGATTAATAGGCAAATTGATTCTGATTTGCTGAAACGATGGCAATGGAGAAAGCAATGGGGAATAACAGGCTGCCTGAACTTTCAGGCAATTAAAAAAAGGCACATGGTTTAACGTATTCCTTTTACTTGCACAGAATATGTTCTAGCATACAAGTACGTTTTCTTCAAGGGGAAATGAGCCACATTGAGTGATGATGTTAATTTGGTTGTGAAAGAAACCATTACATAGAACATAGAACAATACAGCGCAGAACAGGCCCTTCGGCCCTCAGTGTTGCACTGACCTGTGAACTAATCGAAGCCCCTCCCCCTACACTATTGTGCATTCAGTTCTTCATTCTGTGCTTACAAATTGCAGAATCACATGTGGTATAAACATTTTGAGTTTTGCACGCATATGCTTATGGTCCCATGCTGTGCCTTACAAATATGCTGTTTGACTTGATCAGAACAATTTTTTGTGTTAAAGGCAGCACCCATTAGTGGAAAGCACCGATCATGTCACATTAATAGCTGCGTGACAACCACTTTAACTTAATCAGTGATGCTTGTAATGTAAAATAAACGAGAAAATACTGGAGATATTCAGGTCTGCAGAGGGAAACAGATCTGCTGAGTCTCTCCAGGATTTTCTGTACTTCTTTTCATTATTTCCAACATTTGCAGGTTTTTGCTTTTATTTAAACTCACACTCATCCATTCTTTTCACTACTGATGCTCGGTAGCAGCAGTGTATGCTATCTACAAGATGCACTGTAAAGATCCGCAGACAGCACCTTCTAAACCCTAGGCCACTTCCAACTAGATGGAGAAGGGCAGCAGATACATAGGAACACCATCATATGGTGGGCAAAAAATGCTGCCCCAGCCAGCAATGTCGATGTCTTATGAGTGAATAAAGAAAGTAACAGAACTTATTTATACTTACTATTTCATGTTCTGGACACCATACTCTTAAAAGGAACAGATTCAAACCTAGTGATAATGGGATTCAAACCTAGAATTATTAGAAGTTATTGCTCCCACGGCTTTCTCCAATCAGCACCCATTTCTCCTCTAATATAAATTGTTCTGAATGTTTGAAATTTGGCATTCTTGCATTTATCCTAAATGGAAGAGGACATACTTTGGCAACATGCTTCTCTTTTCAGTGATATTCAAACTGAGCGATAAAGCTAGAAAGAAAAAGTTTCAAGCAAAAAGTCAATTTTGTTTTCATTTGAGAGATGCGGGTGTTGCTGGCTGGCCAGCATTTCTTGCCCATCCCTAATTACCCTTGAGAAGGTGGTGATGAGCTGCCTTCTTGAAGTGCTGCAGTCCATGTGCTATGGGTTGACCTATAATGCCATTAGGGAGGAAGTTCCAGGATTTTGACCCAGCGGCCCTGAAGGAATGGTGATAGATTTCAGGACAGGATGGTAAATAGCTCGAAGGGGAACTTGCAGAGGGTGGTGTTCCCATATATCTGCTGCCCTTGTCCTTCTAAATGGAAGTGGTTATGGGTTTGGAAGGTGCTGTATGAGGATCCTTGGCGAATTTCTGCAGTGCATCTTGTAGGCAGTACACATTGTTGCTACTGGATGTTGGTAGTGGAGGGAGTGAATGCTTGTGGATATGGTTCCAATCAAGCAGCTTGGACACATGGATGGTGTCAAGCTTCTTGAGTTTTGTTAGGGCTGTGTCCATTCAGGCAAGTGGGGAATATTCCACCACACTCCTGTGGTGATTAGATTATCTCTTATTGGTGATGGTTGCAGCCTGGCATTTGCGTGATACGAATGTTACTTGCCACTTGTCAGCTCAAGGTTGGTTACTGTCCAGATCTTGTTGCATTTTAACATGGACTGCTTTGTATCTGAGGAGTTGCGAACGGTGCTGAACACTGCAATCATCAATGAACATCCCCATTTCCGACCTTATGATGGAGGGAAGGACATTGATGAAGCAGCTGAAGATGGTTGGGCCCAGGACACCATCCTGAAGAACTCCTCCAGAGATACCCTGAAGATGAGACGACTGACCTCCAACAACCACAACCATCTTGCTCTGTGCCAGGTACTTCTCCCAATCCGTGAGAGTTTTCCCCCAATGTCCACTGATTTCAGTTCTGCTAGGGCTCTTTGACAGTACACTTGACGTCAAAGGCTCACACTGCTTCTAGAATTCAGCTCTTTTGTCCATGCTTGAACCAAGGCTGTAATGAGGTTAGGAGCTGAGTGGTCCTGACAGAACCCAAACTGGGCTTCACTAAGTAAGTTGTCACTGAGCAGATGCTGCTTGATAGCAACGGCGTTGATACCTTCATCACTTAACTGATGATCGAGAGTAGAATGTTGGGATAGTAATCAGACAGGGTGGACTTGTTCTGCTTTTTATGTACAGGACATATGTGAACAATTTCACGCATTGTCAGTGTTGTTAGTGTACTGGAGCAGGTGACTAGGGAAGTGGCAAGTTCTAGAGCACAAGTCCTCAGTACTCTTGCCAGAATGCTGTCAGGGTTCATAGCCTTTGCAGTATCCAGTGTCTCCAACCGTTTCTTCGTATCATGTTGATTGAACAGAGTTGGCATCTGTGATGTTGGGGACCACTGCAGGCGACCAAGATGGAACATTCACTCGGCACTTCTGGATGAAGATTGTTGCGAAATACTTCAGCCTTATCTTTGGCACTACTGTGCTGTGCTCTTCCTATCTGTGGAGCCTCCTCCTCCAATGAGTTTAATTGTCTACCACCATTCACGACTGTATGTGGCAGGACTGCAGAACTTAAATAAGATCCATTGATTGTGGGATGGCCTAACTCAGTTGCTGCTTAGGCTGTTTTGAATGTAAGTGGTGCTGTTTGGTAGCTTCATCAGGTTGACACCTCATTTTCAGCTATGTCTGGTGCATGCTTTTGGCATGCCCTCCTGCATTCTCCATTGAACCAGGGTTGATCCCCAGGCTTGACGGTACTGGCCGAATGAGGGATACGCCAGGCCATGAGGTTACATTCTGCTAGAATACAATTCTGCTGCTACTGATGGCCCAAAGTGCCTCATGGACACCCAGTCTTGAGTGGCTAGATCTGGGCGAAGTCGGTCCCATTTGGCACGGTGACAATGCCATATAGCACGATGAAAGTTATTCTCAGTGTGAATACAGGACTTTGTGTCCACAAAGACTGTGTGGTGGTCATTCTCCCCAGTACTGTTATGTATGGATGTATCTGCCCCCAGCAGGCTGTTAAGGATGAGCTTAAGTATGTTCTTCACTCTTGTCGGTTCCTCACTACCAGCTGCAGACCCCGTCGAGCAGCTATGTCCTTTGCCTAGTCTAACAGTTTATGTCTGACCAGCTCGATCAGTAGTACTGCTGCTGAGCCACTGTTGGTGGTGGACATTGAAGTCCCCCACCCAGAGTACATTTTGTATCCTTACCATTCTCAGTACTTCCTCCAAATGTTGTTCAATGTGGAGGAGCACCGATTCATCAGCCAAGGGAGAATGACATGTGGTAATGAGCAGGAGACTTCTTTCCCCATGTCTAACCTGAAGCCATGGGACATCATGGGATCCAATGTCAACACAGAGGACTCCCAAGGCAATTTCCTCTTGACTATATACCATTGTGCCACCACCTCTGCTAGTCTGTCCCAACAGTGGCACGGGGATGGTGATAGTGATGTCTACAGTATTGTAAGTTATGATTCCTTGAGTATGATTAGGTCAGGCTATTGCTTGACAGGTCCATGAGACAGCTATCCAAATTTTGGCACAAGCCCCCAGATATTGGTACAGAGTGTCGACAGGGCTGTTTCTATCGTTGTCTTTTCTGGTGCCTAGTTAATGCCAGGTGGACTGTCTGGTTTCATTTCTTTGAGACTTTGTAGTGATTGATACAATCGAATAGCTTGCTAGGTCATTTCAGAGGGCAAGTGAGAGTCAACCATATTGCTGTGTCTGGAGTCACATGTTGGGCAGACCAGGTAACGATGGCAGATTTCCCTCCCTGAAGGACATTCGTGACCAGATGGATTTTTTGACAATAATAACGGTTTCATGACAGAGGATTTTTAATTCCAGATTTTCTTACTGAATTCAAATCCACCATCTGCCATGGTGGCATTCAAACCTGGATCCCCAGAATATTAGAGATAACAAGATGCAGAGCTGGATGAACGCAGCAGGCCAAGCAGCATCAGTGGAGCGGGAAAGCTGACATTTTGGGCCTAGACCCTTCTTCAGAAATGATTTCTGAAGAAGGGTCTAGGCCCAAAACGTCAGCTTTCCCGCTCCTCTGATGCTGCTTGGCCTGCTGTGTTCATCCAGCTCTGCAGCTTGTTATCTCAGATTCTCCAGCAACTGCAGCTCCTACTATTCCCAGAATATTAGCTGAGTTTCTCGATTTATAGTCTAGTGACGATAATACCACTAGGCAATCACCTCCCTTATTTCTAAAACTTTGCAAATGACAAGTCGTTTATCTGACCTTCCAGTGGTGACAAGGAACTGGTGTGGGTTCTTACCTGATGAGACAGGGAGTTGGCTTGTCTGTTTGTGAGTTGCTGCTCATAATAATCTCCAAAGACACTCCCAAGTATGGATGTCTGTCAAAAAGAAGGCAGAGAGTTTATCGCTTATAGATAAAACATTTAGTGTACATTGGTTTAATTAGTTTCTTCTCAATCTGCTTAATTTAATAGTCAATAATGTAATCTGTGGGCAACGGGCACTGTAAAGGAGGTTCAGAACTCTTCTGCACAACATCTAATGATCTGTGCCTGGAAGACCAAGCACATCTTATCGACAACCAGTTTCAGGTCTCATCCACAGTGTAGTGAACAGTTCTTGGAAGTGGTCTATTGATTTACGTCTTTTGCCATTTAAAATGCTGGATTGGAAAGAAACAGGAAAACAAATGGGATGGGAACTAGTCTTTCACATGAAGGTAAATGCCAACTTGCATTTAACAGGGAAGGGCCTGATTCCATATTATAACTACCATGTATTTCTACAACACTGCATCCCTCTAGAAGCCCCCACTAACCTTCATGTCTCCCTGCCCAGGTCCGTTCTCTCCTCCTCCCTGACCAACAGAAAGAATCATAGCAGAGTAATCCATCAGCAGGAGTTTCACAGTTTATTCCATTGGCATTAAAAGGTTATTGCTTATTGCTGAACCAATTTCCTTGCTATTTGGATACAGAACTGGCTCAAGGTAGAAGACAGAGGGTGGTGGTTTAGGGTTGCTTTTCAGATTGGAGGCCTGTGACCAGCAGTGTGCCACAAGGATTGGTACTGGGTCACTGCTTTTTATTACTTCTATAAAATGATTTGGATCTGAACATAGGAGGTATGGTTAGTAAGTTTGCAGGTGACACCAAAAAATGGACATGTAGTGGACACTGAAGAAAGTTACCTCACAGTACAGTGGGATCTTGATCAGATGAACCGATGGACCTAGGAGTGGTAGAAGGAGTTTATTTTAGAAAAATATGATGTGCTGCATTTTGGAAAGGCAAGTCAGGGCAGGGTTTGAAATTTCAAGATCAGGTCCTAGTGAGCATAGCTGAAAAAGAGACCTTGGAGTGCAGGTTCATAATTTCTTGAAAGTGAAATCGTAGGTAGACAGGATGGTAAAGAAAGCGCTTGGCATGTCTGCGTTTCATGGTCAGTGAACCGAGTATAGGAGTTGGAAGGTCATGCTGCAGTTGTACAGGACATTGGTTAGGCCCCTACTGGAACACTGCATGCAATTCTGGTCTCCTTGCTATAGGACGGATGTTGTGAAACCTGAAAGTGCTCAGAAAAATTACAAGGGTGTTTCCAAGGTTGGAGGGTTTGAGCATAATGAGAGACTGAATACACTGGGGTTATTTCCTCTGGAGCATCAGAGGCTGAGGGGTGACCTTATAGAGGTTTATAAAATCATGAGGGGCATGTATAGGATAAATGGACAAGGACTTTTTGCTGGAGAGACAGAGTCCAAAACTAGAGGCCATAGGTTTAAGGTGAGAGGAGAAAGATTTAAAAGTGACCTAAGAGGCAACTGTGGTGAGAAATCAGAGCTCACGTTTTGGGTCCAGTGAGGAAGGGTCACTTGGCTAGAAACTTTAACTCCGATTTCTCTCCACACATACTGCCATATCTGCTTAAGTTTTCCAGCAATTTCTATTTTAGTCTCTAATTTACAGCATCCTCAGTTTTCTTATGGTTTTTATGTAAGAGAAAGCTTTCATTTCTTTAAAAGATTCGTGGAACCTACAAACATGTTTAAGAATGTACGAAAAGAACTTTTAAGCATTTTCATCAATTGCAAAATGGATTAGCTGTAATTTAATAGTAAGAAATTCAGTGTCAGCACAGTTTCATGAAGGGTAAGTTGTGTTTGACAAACTTGCTGCAGTTCTTGAAGATGTAACTCGCAAGGTGGATAATGGGGAATGGTGGATGTGTAGATCTAGACTTCCAGAAGGCATTTGACAAGGTGATGCATAAAAGACTGATCCAGAAGGTTAGATCCTGGGGGTTAAGGGTAGAACGTTGACTTGGATAGAGGACTGGCTGATTGACAGAAAATAGAGGGTTGGGATAAATGATTTCTTCTCTGGACAGCGAACTGTAACCATTGGGGTGTGCAGGGTTCAGTTCTTGGACATCAACTATTTGCACTCTACATAAATGATGCAAGCAGGGACAGAGTGTAACGTAGCCAATATCATGGATTATACCAAAATAAATGGGAAAGCAGGCTGAGATTAAAGGGTTTACTGATGGATATTGATAGGTGGGGAGAACGGGCCAAAATGAGAATGGAGTTTAATGTGGATAAGTGTGAGGTTGTCCATTTGGTTAGAGAAATAAAAGTGCAAATTATTATCTAAATGGGAATCAGATCCAAAGTACGTCTGTAGAGGGATCTGGGTGCCCTTGTGCATGAATCACAGAAGGTGGGTATGCGGATGCAGCATATAATAAGGAAGGCAAATGGAATCCTGGCATTTATTGCAAAAGTAAAGAACCGCTGTAACACTTGTATAAGGCGTCGGTGAGACCAAACCCAGTGTATCGTGTCCAGTTTTGGTATCCGTACTTTGGGAAGGATCTGGTGGCACTAGAAGCAGTTCAGAGGAGGCTCACCAGACTGATGCAGGGATGAAAAGGCTGCTAGATGAGGAGCAGGAGCAGTTGAAGAGGTTGGGCTTGTACTTGCTGGAATTCAGAAGAAAGGGGTGGGGGGGGCTGGCGTGGAGAATGGTTGAATCTGATTGACGTAGATAAAATGCCAAAGAGGACCAAAAGTCATAGATACAGAGTGAAAGGAGGGAGGTTTAAAACTGAGACGAGGAGAAACTATTTTGCAGAGGGTCGTGAATCTGTGGAAATCACTGCTCCCAGGTGCAGTGGAGGCAGAATTAATCAACACATTCAATCTGTATGTTTCTGATGAAAAGCAGGATAAAGGGCTATGGGGAGCAGGCAGGAGAGTGGAGTTTAGACTGGGATAAGATCAGCTATGATCATACTAAATGGTAGAGTGGGCTTGAAGGGCTGAATTGCCCACTCCCGCTCCTAACTCCTATTTTCCGAAATAATAAAAATACTGGGAGCAGTTCCAACAGGAAGGGAACTGAGAAAGAAGCCACATGGCCGCAAAACATGAAGGAAAACTACAGCCAAGAGGGTGAAGGTGAACAGAGAACAGAGGCAGACACAAAGAGAAAGCACAGAAGTACCAAAGGGGACGTAAAGAATTCCAATGAGGAGAACAAACAAGTCACTTGCAGGAAAAAGTCTGTTTTTTTCTGTTACTGGAGTTCGTTGAAGCAATTGTGTATGGTGGATAAGAGGTGCTCAGACAGTGTCCTTTGATTTTGAAAAGGTATAATAAGGTGCCACATCATTGATTATGGCAGAAAATAAAATAAACTCATTATGGAAGCGTTCCAGTGGATTGGAGGGCAGCTAATTTAACCCCACTCTTTAGAAACGAAGGAGAGAAAATGGGGAATTATAGGCCGGTTAGCTTGACTTCAGTGGTGGGGGAAAATGCTGGAATCAATTCTTAAGGATGTCATAACTGAGCATTTGGAAAGCGCTGACAGAATTTTACTGAAGGGAGATTGTGCTAGACAAACAGGGCAAATCAGTAGTCGTTCTGTATCGGACTTTCAAAAGGCTTTTGACAAGGTTCCACACAAGAGATTAGTAAGGAAATTAAAGCTCATGATATTGAAGGTAATGTATTAACATGGATAAAGAACTGGTTGGCAGACAGGGAGCACAGGGTTGGAATAAGCAGGTCCTTTTCAGAGTGGCAGGCAGTGACGAGTGGGGTACAGAGGGTTCAATGCTGGGACTCCAGTTGTTCACAATATACATTAACGAATTGGATGAAGGAACTGAATTCCATATCTCCAAATTTGCTAGTGACACTAAACTGGCCAACAGTGTGTGCTGTGAGGAGGATGCTAAGAGGCTGCAGTGTGACGTAGACAGACTGGCTGAGTGGACAAACACTTGGCAAATGCAATATCATGTGGATAAGTGTGAGGTTATCCACTTTGGTGGCAAAAACAGAAAGGCAGATTATGATCTGAATGGTGGCAGTTTAGGACAAGGTGAAGTGCAATCAGACCTGGATATTATGGTGGAACAGTTGGTGAAGGTTGGCATGCAGACACAGCAGGCAGTGAAGAAAGCAAATGGCATTCTGACCTTCATAATGAGAGGATGAGAGTATCGGAGTAGGGATGTCTTGCTGCAGTTCTACAGTGCCTTGGTAAGGCCACACCTTGAATATTGTGAGCAGTTTTGGTCTCCCAGTCTGAGGAAGGACATTCTTGCTATTGAGAAAGTCCAGCAAAGGTTCACCAGTCTGATTCCCAGGATGGCTGGGCTGATATATGAGGAAAGACTGGATTGACTGGGCTTGTACTCACTGGAATTTAGAAGAATGAGGGGGAATCTCATAGAAACATAAAATCCTGATGGGACTGGACAGGCTAGATGGGAGAAGAATATTCCTGATGTTGGGAAAGTCCAGAACTAGCAGTCACAGTCTAAATATATGCGGTGAGCCATTCAGGACTGAGATGAGGGAAAATTTCTTCGCTCAGAGAGTTGAGAACCTGTGGCATTCTCTCCCACACGGAACTGTTGGGGCCAGTTCATTAGATATATTCAAGGAGAAACTGGACGTGGCCCTTGCGGCTGAGAAGAGGGTGGAAATGGGACACTGAGATTGTATGATCAGCCATGATCATATTGAATGGTGGTGCAGGTTCGAATGGCCTACTCCTGCACCTATTTTCTATATTTCTATATTAATATGGGGGAACACAGTGTGGAAGCTGCAAGATCGTGCTAGATGAATTGGGAGAAAAAGTATCTCTTCTCATTCACAGGGTATGGTCAACCCTGGCCAGATGAGCATTTATTGCCCACTCCTATTTGCCCAGAGGGTAGTCAAGAGTCAATCACATTGTGGTGGATCTGGAGTTACAGGCAGGACAGACCAAGTAATGACAGCAGTTTTCTTCCCCGAAGGACATTAGAGAACCAGATGGGCTTTTCCTGGCAACTGACAATTTCATGGTCAGCATTAGACTCTTAATTCCAGATTTTCACGGAATTCAAATTTCATCATCTGCCATGGTGGGATTCAAACTCTCGTCCCCAGAACATTAGCCTAGGGCTCTGGATTAAGCCATAATGCCATTGGGCATCACCATCCCTGTGAGAATGCATAAATGGGTCTTATTGATTTCCTGGATGCGATGAATGGAGTTCAAGATCTATGTTAGAGCCTCAACTTTTTACAATTCACATCAATGACTTTTATGAGGGAAGCAAATCTGCAGATGCCATGACAGGCAGGTAAATATGTTGTGGAGGAGAGACAAAAGAAGATTGCAGACAGATAACCTGATCGTAAAGCATCAAGTAAGAATGATTATACCGTAACAGAATTTCACATTAAGTTTTCATGTGAGAATCCCGCGTCTGAAACTAGAATACTTAAAAGTAAATAGATGCAATTACAAGAATATGAAGTCAGAGTTGGCTAGAGTGGAATAGAAAAGTAGGTTAACCATTAATATAGTACAGAAGTAATGGCAGATATGCAAGAGGATAATTTATAACTTTCACCAATTAATATCATATTAAGAAAGATAGACTTATGAGAAGGGTACATCATCTTTAGCTAAGGATGGTAAATCATATCAAGTTGAAAGAAAAGCCTTGCGTAAAGTATTGATAGGCCAGAAGATTGGGAATATTTTAAAAAAAAGTGAAGAATGACTATAGCAATAATAAGAAAAAAAAGGAGAAATTGAAATCCGAGAGAAATCCAACAGGTAGTGTCAGTTCAGGCAGTAAACTCTTTTGCAAGTGTATAAAAAAGAAGTAATCCGTTCAATCAATAAAGTACAATCAGGAAAAGCCAGACTTTGAACTATTTTTTAAAATTTGTCTTCTCAGGGCAAAGCAAAAGGGTGGGAGAAAGTGTTCCCATAATTTTGTTCTTGTCTGCATAGACGTGTGCAACAGTGACTTCTAAAACTCAAAAGTCATTGCTGCGATCCACGCTGACAGTTTTGTGCAGAATGTTTCCAGTGTCTGTGCCTGGAGGGAACTTTGGAAGGAGGTACTTAAAATGATCACGATCATTAGAAAAAAGTAGGAGGAAATCTAATGGAACGTGAGGCTGACAAGAACTCTGGACCTTAAGGCCTGTATCTCAAGGACATAAAGGAAATGATTAGTGAAGGTAAGGTGAACTTGTGATAAAATTACTTAAGAGAGAGACAACTGGCCATGGACTAACCAGAGAGTCATCACACCTCAGGCAAGGTCACGACTGAGAATGTGGGACCTTCTTGGAAATGCTTACAAAGACAGTGGACATGATGATCGTATTCCCCTCAAATTCCTTAGGCCTTGGGTAAGTCCCAGTGGATTAAAAAAAAGACTCTAAACTTCAATTGATAAGAACATAAGAAAGAGGGGCAGGAGTAGGCCATCTGGCCCACTGAGCCTGCTTCATCATTCAATATCATCACGGCCTATCTTTTCGCAGACTTCGCTCCACTAACCCACCCACTCACCATAAACCTTAGTACCTTTACTGTTCAAAAATCTATCCATCTTTGCCTTAAAAACTGCTTCACTGGGCAGGGAATTCCACAAATTCACAACCCTTTGGGTGAATAAGTTCCTCCTCAACTCAGTCCAAAACCTGCTCCCCTTATTTTGAGGCTATGCCCCCTAGTTCTGATTTCACCCACCCAAGGAAACAACCACCTTATTTCTTTCTTATCTGTTCCCTTCATTATTTTATGAGTTGCTGTAAGATTCCCCCTCATTCTTCTTAATTCCAATGATTACAGTCCCAGTCTAGTCAATCTCTTCTCATATGCCAATCCTCGATTCTGGAATCAAACAAGTGAACCTCCTTTACACGCGCTTCAGTGCCAATACATCCTTTCTCAAGTATGGAGACAAAAACTGAACACAGCAGTCCAGGTGCTATGTACAGCTGCAGCAAAACCTCCCTATTTTTAAATTCTATCCCTTTAGCAATGAAGGAGAATATTGCATTTGCCTTCTTAATTACCTGCTGTACTTGCAAACAAACTTTTTATGATTCATGCACAAAGACATCCAGATCCCTCTGCACAGCAGCATGCCACAATTTATCACCATTTAAATAATAGTCCATTCTGCTGTTATTCCTACCAAAATAGATGACTTCACATTTACCAACACTCTACTCTATCTGCCAGATCCTTACCCACTCACTTAATATATCAATATACCTCTACTTTGTGTCCTCTGCACACTTTGCTCCACCATTCATTTTAGTGTCATCTGCAAAATTTTGACACACTGCACTTGGTTCCCAACTCTAAATCATCTGTAAATTGTAAACAATCATGGTCCCATCACTGTTCCAGCACTGGAGGGAGACCCAAAAAAAGAAAGCAGGGTCCTATAGGCCATTTAGCCTAATGGCTAATCTTGGAAAATATTCTGGAATCCATTATGAAGGCAGTAATAGTGGGGAATGTGAAAATTATAAATCAATCAAGCACAGTCAGCAAGATTTTGTGAAAAGAAAATCATGTTTGTCAAATTTATTGGAGTTATTGAGGAGTAACAAAGAACATAGGTACAGGGGCACCAGTAGATGTTGATGACTTCTATAAGGTACCTGGTAAGATTCTACAAAGAATGTTATCACACAAAAAAGGACAGCATTGCACTGGGAGTGATTTATTATCATAGAAATAGGGTTGGCTAACTAATGGAAGAAAGTCAGGATAAAGTGGCCTATTTGAACTTAGCAAACTGTAATATAGTTAGGATATAGACACAACCTACTCAACATTTTTGGACTGTGGGAGGAAACCGGAGCACCTGGCAGAAGTCCATGCAGGCACGGGGAGAATGTGCAAATGCTATACATCGCTCAAGGTTGTATTCAAATCCAGGTTCCTAGCATTGTGAGGCAGCTGGCCACCGAGTCACTGTCCTCTCCGACGGATATAGACACAACCTACTCAACATTTCTTTATGTAATAAACTTTACCTCAGATATGAATAGAGTGAATTGTTCTTACACAATTATATATTTTTCAAATGGGGAGATCAAAAGTGAACAGAGTATTCTAGACGTGTTTTCACCAATGTCCAGTACAGCAGCAGTAAGACTTACCAACTTTTGTATTCTATTCCCCTTACAATAAATGCTGAAGTAGGGGAATGAGGGATGTGGGTCCATTTTTAAAAAAAAGTTAGAGAATTCCAGAAAGAATATCAAGCCTACATGATTTGACTGGGTTAGGAATCATATATATACTTAACAGCAGAAAAGGTAGTACACTGATTATCACAGCTGGTAATCTTGAGATTTCACTATTGCCGATTTACTCATTTACTTATTCAACTTCATGTAAGTGGTATTTTGAAAATAACTCTCTTAAAGGGAACAGAGGCCCTATTCAGTATGTATCTAACAGATATATGCTGACAGAGAAAACTTGTTTGAGGGAGGGACAGGACTGGCAGCTTAATGTTCCAGGATACAGATGTTTCAGGTCAGATAGAGAGGGGAATGTAAAACGGGCAGGGGGTTTGCACTACTTGTTAAGGAGAATATCAAAGCTGTACTGTGAGAGGACACCTCAGATGGCTCATACAGCGAGGCAATATGGGTAAAGCTCAGGAACCGGAAAAGTGCAATCACGATGTTTTGGGTTCACTAGAAGCCTCCCAACAGCCAGTGGGAGACAGACGAACACATATGTCGGCAGATTTTGGCAAGATGTAAAAGTAACAGGGTTGTTGCTGTGAGTGATTTTAACTTCCCATATATTGACTGGGATTCACTTAGTGCTTGGGGTGCAGAATTTGTACGGAGCATCCAGGAGGGCTTCCTGGAAAGGGGCCATACTAGACCCAGTATTGGGGAATGAGTCTGGCCTGGTGGGAGATGTCTTAGTAGGGAAGCTGCTCAGGAACAGTGATCACAATTCAATAAGCTTTAAGATACTGATGGATAAAGACAAGTGTAGTTGTCAGGCAAAGGTGCTAAACTGGGGGAAGGCTAATTCCAACAATATTAGGCAGCAAGTGAAGTAGATTGGAGGCAGATGTTTGTGAGCAAGTCAACATCTGGTATATGGGAGGCTTTCAAGTGTAAGCTGCTGGGAACTCAGGACCAGCACGTTCCTGTAAGGATGAAGGACACATTTCAGGGGCAGCACGTTAGCTCAGTGGTTAGCACTACTGCCTCACAGGACCAGGGACTCAGGTTCAATTCCACTCTCGGGTGACTGTCTGTGTGTAGTCTGCACATTCTCCCCACACCTGCATGGGTTTCCTCCGGGTGCTCCGGTTTCCTCCCACAGTCCAAAGATATGCACGCAGGTGGATTGGCCATGCTAAATTGCCTGTCGTGTTCAGGTGTAGATTAGGTGGGTTATGGGGGATGGGTTTGGGTCGGCGCGGATTGTTGGGCCGAAGGGCCTGTTTCCACACTGTGGGATTCAATGATCTATTCTATGATCTATGGCAAATTTCGGGAACCTTTGACAAAGAGAGATATTGTGAGCCTAGTCAAAAAGAAAAAGGCAGTGTTTGTCAAGGCCAGGAGGCTGGGAACACATGAATCAAAGTAGAATACAAACATAGTTGAAAGAAGCTTAAGCAAGGAGTCAGGAGGCCTAAAAGGGGCCACGAAAAGTCATTGTCCAACAGGGTTATGGAAAATCCCAAGGCTTTTTATATACACGTAAAGAGCAAGAGGGTAGCCAGGTAGAGGGTTGACCCACTCAAGGACAGGGAAGGGAGTTTATGTAGAGGAACTGGACGAAGTATTAAATGAGTACTTTGCATCATTATTCACCACAGAGAAGGACTTGGTGGATGAGGAGTCTGGGGAAGTGTGTGTAGATAATTTGGGTCATGTAGAGATCAAAAGGGAGGCTGTACGAGGTCTCGAAAAACTTTAGAGTCGACAGGTCCCCAGGGCCTGATAGGATATACCGCTAAATACCAAGAGAGGCAAGGGAGAAAATTACAGGGGCCTTGAGAGAAATCTTTGTATCCTGGAGGACTGGAGAACAGTCCTTTGTTTAAGAAAGGTGGCAAGGGTTATCCAGCTAATTACAGGCTAAGGGGGTGGCCATGGGCACCCGCATGGGCCCCAGCTATGCCTGCCTCTTTGTAGGTTACGTGGAACAGTCCCTCTTCCGCACCTACACAGGCCCCAAACCCCACCTCTTCCTCCGGTACATTGATGACTGTATTGGCGCCGCCTCTTGCTCCCCAGAGGAGCTCGAACAGTTCATCCACTTCACCAACACCTTCCACCCCAACCTTCAGTTCACCTGGGCCATCTCCAGCACATCCCTCACCTTCCTGGACCTCTCAGTCTCCATCTCAGGCAACCAGGTTGTAACTGATGTTCATTTCAAGCCCACCGACTCCCACAGCTACCTAGAATACACCTCCTCCCACCCACCCTCCTGCAAAAATTCCATCCCCTATTCCTCTGCCTCCGCCGCATCTGCTCCCACGATGAGGCATTCCACTCCCGCACATCCCAGATGTCCAAGTTCTTCAAGGACCGCAACTTTTCCCCCCACAGTGGTCGAGAACGCCCTTGACCGTGTCTCCCACATTTCCTGCAACACATCCCTCACACCCCGCCCCCGCCACAACCGCCCAAAGAGCCCCCCTCATTCTCACACACCACCCCACCAACCTCCGGATACAACGCATCATCCTCCGACACTTTCGCCATCTACAATCCGACCCCACCACCCAAGAAATTTTTCCATCCCCACCCTTGTCTGCTTTCTGGAGAGACCACTCTCTCCGTGACTCCCTTGTTCGCTCCACACTGCCCTCCAACCCCACCACACCCGGCACCTTCCCCTGCAACCGCAGGAAGTGCTACACTTGCCCCCACACCTCCTCCCTCAACCCTATCCCAGGGCCCAAGATGACTTTCCAAATTAAGCAGAGGTTCTCCTGTACATCTGCCAATGTGGTATACTATATCCATTGTACCCAGTGTGGCTTCCTCTACATTGGGGAAACCAAGTGGAGGCTTGGAGACCGCTTTGCAGAACACCTCCGCTCGGTTCGCAATAAACAACTGCAGCTCCCAGTCACGAACCATTTCCACTCCCCCTCCCATTCTTTAGATGACATGTCCATCATGGGCCTCCTGCAGTGCCACAATGATGCCACCCGAAGGTTGCAGGAACAGCAACTCATATTCCGCTTGGGAACCCTGCAGCCCAACGGTATCAATGTGGACTTCACCAGCTTCAAAATCTCCCCTTCCCCCCCCGCATCGCAAAACCAGCCGTTTATGTACCCTCCCCCAACTGCATCACATAACCAGCCCAGCTCATCCCCTCCCCCCACTGCATCCCAAAACCAGCCCAGCCTGTCTCTGCCTCCCTAACCTGTTCTTCCTCTCACCCATCCCTTCCTCCCACCCCAAGCCGCACCTCCATCTCCTACCTACTAACCTCATCCCACCTCCTTGACCTGTCCATCTTCCCTGGACTGACCTATCCCCTCCCTACCTCCACACCTATACTCTCCTCTCCACCTATCTTCTTTTCTCTCCATCTTCAGTCCGCCTCCCCCTCTCTCCCTACTTATTCCAGAACCCTCACCCCATCCCCCTCTCTGATGAAGGGTCTAGGCCCGAAACGTCAGCTTTTGTGCTCCTGAGATGCTGCTTGGCCTGCTGTGTTCATCCAGCTTCACACTTTATTATCTCTAATTACAGGCTGGTGAGTCTTACGTCAGTGGTAGGGAAATTACTGAAGAGGATTCTTTGAGACAGGGTTTACTCTCACTTGGGAATAAGTGGGTGTAATAGTGAGGGGCAACACGGTTTTATGAAGGGGAGGTGGTGTCTCATGAACTTGATTGAGTTTCTTGAGGAAGTGAGAAAGTGGGTAGGGCTGTGGATGTTTATATAGACTTCAGCAAGGCCTTTGGCAAGGTGCCTCATGGCAGGCTGATACAGAAGGTAAAGTCACACAGGGTCAGAGCTGTCCTTGCAAGGTGGATAAAAAACTGGCTCGGTCACAGAAGACTGACGGTAGCAGTGGAAGGGCATGTTTCTGAATGGGGGGCTGTGACTGTGTTCCTCAGGGATCAGTGTTGGGACCTTTGCTATTTCTTATACATGTATAAATGATTTGGAGGAAAACGTAACTGGTTTGATTAGTAAGTTTGTGGATGACACAAAGGTTGGTGGAATTACGGATAGTGGTGAGGAACATCAGAGGATATAGCAAGATACCAATTGGTTGGTGACTTTGGCAGAGAGATGGCAGATGGAGTTTAATCCGGAAAAATGTGAGGTAATGCGTTTCCAAAGATCTAATCCAGATGGAAAATACACAGTAAATGGCAGAACCCTTAAGAGTACTGATAGGCAGAGGGATAGGGGTATACAGGTACACAGGTCACTGCAAGTGACAATGCAGGTGGAGAAGGTAGTCAGCAAGGCATTCAGCATGCTTGCCTTCATCGGCCGGGGCACTGAGTTTAAAAATTAGCAGGTAATGTTGCAGCTTTATAGAACTTTAGTTAGGTCGCATTTCAAATATCATGTTCAATTCTGGTTGCCATGCTACCAGAAGGATGTGGTGGCTTTGAAGAGGGTACAGGAAAGACATACCAGAATGTTGCCTGATACGGAGGTCATGAGCTATGAGAAGTTGGAGAAACTCAGGTTGTTCTCAGTGGAATGACGGAGATTGAGGGGTCACCTGATAGAGGTGTACAAGTTTATGAAAGGTAAGGACACAGTGGACAGTCAGAAGTTTTTTCCCAGGTGGAAGAATCAGTTACTAGGGGGCATAGGTTTAAGGTGCGAGGGGCAAAGTTTAAAGGTGATGTACGAAGGAGGTTTTTTTTTTAAAAACACAAGAGGGTGGTGGGTGCCTGGAACTTGCTGCTGGGGGAGGTAGTGGAAGCAGATACAGTAGTGACTTTTAAAGGGTGTCTTGACAAATGCATGAATAGGATGGGAAGAGAGGAATACGGTCCCCAGAAGGGTAGGGGGTTTTAGTTGTGACAGGCAAAGTTTCGGTGCAGGCTTGGAGGGCTGAAGGGCCTGTTCCTGTGCTGCAATTTTTCTTTGGTCTTTGTTATGTCATGCAAGCTATTTAAGTCACAGGAGACAGTTGCTGAGGGTTGATTCATTATTATAATCTTTCATAGTTTCGGGTGATATTGTACTGAACAGGTTACAAAATGAACTCATACTCAAGGATAGCCTCTGATGTAGACACAGGTCTGGGTCCTGTTAACAGCATAGGGCCAGGAAAGGTTAAAGCTGTGAAAAGGCAGTAATGGGGTGGAAGGGACATTTTAATTTAGTATACCTTTAACAGCGAAATGTATTGCAAGGTCTCAGTTTTATGAATGTATGAATGAAATGCAATAATAGTAAACATGGTACGCTAGTGAGTGATTTGTAAATTTATGAATGAATGAGTGCAACAGCGGAAATAGAGAGTGCTTGTCAGTAAATTAGTAAAGAAGACCTTTAGTACAAAAGTAAAGAGGCTTATGATATAGTGTCTCACAAAAACTATAGAATAGGATATTTTAAGGCAATTAACTCTGCATTATTAAAGACATGCCACCCAAACCACTGAAGTCTTGTTAATTGCTAACTAATATGAGTAAACAAGGCAGAACCTTAGCAGACACCACTGGACGTTCAGAGGCAAAGGTTACAAGATAAGCCAGTGACCACATAAGCCAAAGGACAGCACGTGTTTGAATCCGACGAATAAACATGTAATACACATGATGCAATCAACATGGCTACTTATTTGAATTATGAATTTGATGTAATTTATTTATGGACCTGATACAACTGACTGCCTAGTCAATCGACTTACAGACTTGACGTAGTTACCACTTAGTTAATTGACTTATAGACTTGATCTAATCAACTGCATTCTAACTATGTAATTCTACAAACTGTTACTATGTAAAAAAAAGTAGTGTTGCGAAGGTATTCTGTAGAGTGAGTTCAATTGTCCTGCAGTGCCTACACTCCTAATCATTTGCTGTAGCTATACACTAATAATGTAGTATCAGGACACCCACATAGCACTAAAAAAACCAAAAGAACTGCAGATGCTGTAAATCAGGAACAAAAAACAGTTGCAGGAAAAGCTCAGCAGGTCTAGCAGCATCTGTGGAGGAGAAAACAGAGTTAACGTAACAGAGTTAAAGCTACAGACTTGAAATCTTGGTAATATCATCATCTCTGGAATCAGTCACTAAATTTGGGTCACTGCAAAGTTTTCAGAACAGTGCATTTAAGGCTATTTTATCTGTCCCTGTCCCTTTTCCCAAAATACTTCACCTTGTACTTCTTTATGTTAAATATCATGTCACTTGACAAACCATCCTGATAGCCTATTTGATGCAGCGTGTCAAATAATTTAAGGTGCAGAAGGAGGTAATTCTGTGTGAGGGAAACCAGTGATATCCAAAATTATTACCACTGATGGCTAAATCTGAATTTACAGTAATAGCAATAGATTTGTAACTTTTTTTTATGTGACAAACAAAATGGATGCCAGCATTATTCCTTATGATTACTCATAGTGGGTGCTGCCCTCAACATTACTGGGGGGGCAACAACAGATCTGACCTCAAATACTTCCCAAACTGCCCAAGGAAATTCACACAGAGGAATCAAACAAAAAGTCACCCCCATAAATAGAATGAAGGAAAATGGTGAGTAGGCTCAGTATGAACCTATTAGCAGCAAAGCAGTTTGTGTATGGAGGAACAGAAATTACCCGCTAAATGTGCTGTCACTGTCAGTGTGAAGGGAGTGAATTTGAAGGTGATGGATGTGGTACCAATCAAATAGCCTGAGGTGATCCAGTCTTACTCAACGTGAAATGTCTAGGGAGGCAAATGGTATCGGTGGAAAGAACCAAGGCATATCAGGGATTTAAGACGACGGTTTCAGTTTTCCTAAATGCCAAAATGGTGAAAATGTACCTACGAAGGTCTCTGACAATGCAGAATCAATGGAGCCATCAAGTGAGGTGGTGAGGAAGCAGAGCTGGGTATCATTTGTTAATGTGGAAGTTGGTCTCATGTGCCCAGATGTTGTCAACAAGAGGCAGTGTGTAGACTGCTATGGCAGGTGTATGGAGACAGGAGGCATTCAGAGGGTTGTGGGGTAGAAGAGCTTGCAAAATGTTTTGGGGAAAAGCAAGCTCTAAGACAGTTGGAAAGAGAAGTGGCAGCTGCAGAAAGAGTGGTTGCAAGGATAGGTGGGAGGGGAAAGGGATGTCTCAAGGGAGAGAGAACAGATTTAAACTTGTCACTAAAGGATAATTTAGCTAACTGGTTTCTAAAGAAACTTTAAATTACTGAGATAATGAAATCCTTGCAAATGTAAGTGGACTCTCTAATTCAAGGCTACATAACTTCATTTCTTTTACAAAGTGGACCCTAATGAAATGAACAGTCTCACCTATAAATTTAATATGAAACAAAAACAGAAATTGCTGGAAATGTTCAGGTCTGGCAGCACTGGTAGAGAAAAATCAGAGTTAATGATTCGGGTTGAGTGACCCTTCCTCAGAGCTCATTCGTGTCACTCAACCCAAAACATTAACTCTTATTTTCCCTGTGCAGATGTCGCCAGGCCTGCTGAGCTTTTCCAGTAATTTCTGTTTTTATTTCTGACTTACAGCATCCACAATTCTTCTGGTTTAAATTTAAATCAGACTGATGTCTGAGGTGCAATAAATAGATTTATAACTGCCTGCTTAAAAATTCCAACTTTGTGCATGTGCAGAAGAAAATATTTACTGTGACCTCATTAACCTATGTAAGTTGTGATATGATGATGGTTTTTGTTTGTTGACGTTTGAGTTATTTTGAAAAACAAATTAACTTATGCCTGTATCTGGTACCACTTTAAATCACTTGGGTAGGAAGTTAATCCAACCTTTGGATATTGTGGAATTTCTGTCTAATAGAGAATGGATCATTTTGAGGATACTGACATACTTTAGTTCTGCAACTGTGCAAGTGCAAATGTCCCATAGGATAAGAAAAATATAGACTTTTACTGTTAATGCATGATTCCACCAACTAATAAATAAATGAGCAAACATGATCAAAGTTCAGAAAACTAGAAAGCAGCATCCTAAACCAAAAAAGTAGCCCTGACAAGTTAAAAAGTAGCCATTAAGAAAATGACAGCGAAGCCCTTAAGAAGATAAAATTATTTTTACACTGGCTCAAACTAGGTGCTGATCCTTACTATTGCTCATGGTATTGGTTAAGGTGAAAGGACAAAGATTTTTAAAAAGTCTTAAGGTGCAGCTTTTTCACGCCAGGGGTGGTAAGTGTATGGAACGAGCTGCCACAGGAAGTGTTGGAGGCTGGTACAATTACAACATTTAAAAGGCATTTGGACGGGCGTATGAATAGAAATAGTTTAGAGGCATATGGGACTAGATTAACATAAACCATGTGGTTGGTATCGATGAGTTGGGCTAAAGGGTCTGTTTCTGTGCTGTACATGTCTCTGACTCTATGCTGACCCTCTATGCCAGCATCCTGCGGACCAATCCAGTCAGTCCATCTCCCTTGCCCTGCAAGTCTCTCTCCTTTAAATGCCAATAATTAAAATTATAGAAAGGTTACGGCACAGAAAGAGGTCAGTCAGCCCATCATGTCTGTATCAGTCGAGTAAACTTAGGCACCCACTCTATTCCCACTCTCTATAACCTGCTCCATAGGCTTGACGCTTACAGCGTTCCAGGTTCAAATTCAGATTCCTTTTAAATGAGTTGAGAGTTTCTGCATCAACCATCAACTGGACAGAGAATTGCAGGTACCCATCACGCTCTGAATGACAACATTTTTCTCATGTTCTCTTGAATCCTTCTACTTTGAATTTGTGTCCTGTGGTAATTGATCTCTCTCGTAAGGGAAACAGGCCATGCCTGCTTACTCTATCCTTAAATTAACACACAGCCGACTCTGTTCTCAGAAAACCTTTCCTAAGCCTATCTTTCTCTTATAGCCTCAATTTTCAAGTTTTGGCAACATGCTTGTAAACTTCCTCTAGACTGTCTCATGAGCAATCAATTGCTTACTATAACATGAGGGAGATTTCGCCTAAGTGAGACAGGCCAACTGACTACATCTGGGAAACTTGGTTCAAAGCAGGAATTTGGTGCATCGGGGAAAAAGGTGTTTGCAGTAAGATTTACTGTAAGAGAAGTCTCCACAACAAGAGATGAGTAAAACAAATTAAAAAGGAGTGGATCACCAGGTCTAGCTGCAGTGAGGCCAACAATGGGGTGACATCACAGGCCACAATATGATGCAAATTTCAGAGATTGCAGTTGACTGGATAATAGAATTGTTGAGTATTTCTACTCTTTAGTAAGGTCTTTAGTTTGCAGGTCTTTAGGTCTTGATGCTTTTGTCCCCTCTATTTCTAAAGCACAACTTGTTAAGCCTAAGATTAATATTAGAGTTAAAAAATTAACTACAATAAATTGCCAAGAGAGGGGTGCTCGAGTAATTAATTCACAAAATGTGATAGTGACAGCAGGATGGGTGATGTGATGCTGCTGCAACACGTGGGAGCTTCTGAACACCAAGGTGATCCAAGGAGAACACATACAGTAAAGGTTTGTATTTCTAGGTACTTTGGATCCAAGTTGAGGAGCTGGAGTTCAAGTTGCTGACATTACATGATACCATTAAAACATCAGATGCTTAAAATAGGGCAGGATCTGGCCTAATCAGAATAGTAAAGTTGCCACAGTCCCAGTAGGCTGCTGTCTTTCTCTCATTAGAGAGAGGACTGTGTAGGCTTAACATGAAGATCACTATGCCTCAAGCGTGAGAAGAGGCTGAAGAGAAACCTTCATGATAACCTTTGCGAAAATGGAAATTGAACCCACATTGCTGGCATCACTCTGCATTGCAATCCAGCTGTCCAGCCAAGTAAGCTGACTGGCCCCCTATCAAAGTGTCATAATTTTAAGGAGATAGGCAAGAGGTTGAGAGGGGAATTGAGGAAAGGATTTTTGTCACCCAGAGGATTGTGGGAATCTGGAATGCATTGCTCCAGAAGACAAGTGAGGTGAAAAACTCCACAACCTTTAAAAAGTACTTGGATGAACACTTGAAATGTCATAACATCGAAGGCAAGTATCCTGTATGCCTTCTTAACTAACCTATTAACGTGTTCCGCTGCCCTCAACATCCCTCTGTTCCTCTGAGCTTCTTAGTGTCCTCCTGCCATTCATTGAACCCTCCCTTGCACTTTGGAAAAAGTAACAAGGCATCAACTCACTTATATCAGGGTTAAACTTCATCTGACAAGCGATCTACCTATCTGACTAATGCATCTATATTCTCGTACAATCCGAAAGACATTCTCCCTCACTGTCAACCAGCTGTCCAATGTTTCTGTCATCCAGAAACTTATCATCCCCCTCAGATTCTAATCTACTTCACTTGTAGATATCACAAAAAATAAGAGAACCAGCACTGATCCCACCAGCCTCCGGTCACAGACAGCTTTCTACTATCTTCTACCACTTTCCCCCTCCTAGTACTAAGCTAATTTTGGATCCATCTTGCCAAGTTATCCTCGATCCCATGCAGTTTTACCTTCATTATGAATCTCAAGACCTTGTCAAAGGCCATGCTAAAATCTATATAGACTGCACCAACAGTACTACTTTTATCTGCATACCAGGTCACACCCTTGAAAAATTAATTTCATTAGGCATGACCTTCCTCTAACAAAGCCGTGCTGACTATCCCTGATCAAATCTTGCCCCTCCAAATGAAGACTAATTGCCTCTTTCTCGCTTTGGTCTAATAGTTTCTTGATTTCCGATGAGAGGCTCACTGGCGTGTGATTCCCTGGTTTCTCTTTCTAACACCCTTCTTGAAAGGTGGAACCACATTAGTTGTCCTCCAGCACAATTAAAAATTTGGGTCAGGGGTTCTGGTGATTTCCCCTCTCATCTGCCACAGCAGCCTGGGGATCTGTCTTGTTTTAAACCCATGCCAATCTTTAATACATCCTTACCCTCTGTCAACCTGCTCAAAAATCTTAGTCGTCTTCCTGAATTCTGGGCCGATAGCCTCCTCTTTCAAAGCGGAGACAGATGTGAAGTACAGGTTTAACACTCTCCCAATGTCTCTGGCTCCATGTACAGATTTCCTCCTTCGTCCCTCATAGGCCTACTCTTTCCACAGTTATCCTTTTTGATGCAGGATATCTTGGGATTATCCCTAATCTTGCCTGCCAAAGTTTCTTCGTGTCCCTTCTTTGCTCTCTTAATTGTTTTCTTACGTTGCTCCCTTCAAGTTCTGTACTCTAAGGGCCTCCATTGATTTACTCCCTTTGTACCTGCTATACACCTCTGTTTTTCTTCTGACCCAGTCCTGAATATTCTTAGGTACCTATGGTTTTTTCAGTTTGTTGCTTCTACATTTCACCCTGTAATGAACATACTGGGCCTATATGCTTCCCAATTATTTTTTGAATACTCCCTCACCCCACTGTTCTGAGCAGCTCCTTTGGCCAAATTCTGCCTTATTTCAAGTCTATCTCTGTAATTATTTTAAGTAGATCTGCCTTTCCCCCTCAATCCAACCATCTTCTCTCTTTTCCATAACAAACTTAAACATACTGTGTTCTGGTTACTAACTCAAAAATGGCCCTGCAATGATACCTCAAACATCTGTGAGGCTTTAGTCTTAAAATTAGGTCTAGCACTACACTATTCGTTTTGGATCTTCTAGATTTTGATACGAAAGTCTACCCTGAATATATTTCAAGAAATCTATTCTCTCTAAACCCTTTATACTACGACTACCTAATTACTATTTGGGAATGTCCTTTAGGGAGGGAAACTGCCATCCTTACCCAATCTAGCCTAAATGTGAGTCCAGACTCTCAGCAATTAGGGAATTGCAATAAAATACTGATATAGCCATGAATCATTCAATGAATGACTTTTAAAAAAAGTTCAATTCCCCTAACATGATTATTTCACACCTCAATGAACTGTCTACATTGTTTATGAACAAGACACATCCAGCAGTGTGAATGTCCCCTTTTTATTCATAAGCTCTACTCACAAAGCCTCATTTCAAGACCCTTTCAAGATATTGTCACTCCTAACTGACTCCTTAATTGCTATTGCAAAACTATTTTCTCTATTGTCCCATTTGCCAGCATTTAGCCCATATCCCTTTAAATATTTCCTCCTTAATGTTATTCCAGAAGCCTTTTAAATGTTGTAATTGTACCAACCTCCACCACTTCCCCTGGCAGCTCATTCAACACATGCGCCTATCACTGTGTGAAAAAGTTGCCTCTTAGATCCCTTTTAAATCTTTCCCCTTTTGTCTTAAAAACTTAGAGCCTCTAGTTTTGGACTCTGCTGCCCTGGTATCATGTGATTTTTGACATTGTCCAACCTGGGGAAAAGACCTTGGCCATTCATGCTATCCATGCCCCTCATACTTTTATAAACTTCTATAAGGTCACCCCTCAGCCTTCAACACTTCAGGGAAAATAGCCCCAGCCTATTCAGCATCTCCCTACAGCTCAAACCCACTAATCTTGGCAACATCTCATAAATCTTTCTGAACCCTTTCAAAGTTTCACAACAATCCTACAGCAAAGAGACCAGAATTGAACACAGTATTCCAAAAGTGGCATAAATAGTGTCTTGTACAGCAACAACATGACCTCCCAACTCTTAACCTCAATGCACTGACCAATAAAGGCAAGCATACCAAATGCATTCTTCACTATCCTGGTTATCTCTGACTCTACTTTCAAGGAACTATGAACTTGTACTCTAAAGTCTCTTTGTTCAGCGACATCCCCCAGGACCTTTAATAATGCTACACTCCACTTTTTTTAAAATCCCCCTCTCTACCCTGCCTGAAAACTCTATGTCCAGGGATAATAAAGCCGTCTTCCTCACATCCATTGGTGTAGCAGTGCAATCAAGCTCTGCATCAATATTTGCCCTCAGTTCATTGGTTTAATTTTGTATACTCTTGCATTGCAAATGCACATTTTGAGACTGCCAAATTCCTGCATATATGAACTCCTGAAAGACAGAGGAAGACAAGACATTCACTAAATTTCTGCATCCTATTCCACGCTCTGAATTTGCCCTTAGGTTCCCACCTCCTTGCCAATCTTGCTTAAACCCTCTCCAACAGCTCTAGCAAATCTCTCTGCAACGATATTTATCTTGGCTCTGTTACATGTAGATCATCTAGTGGTATAGGTTCCATCTTCCCCAGAACCCATCCCAATGTCCCAGAAATCACTATTCTTCAATATCAGGTTTCCAGGTACATGTTCAATCATTTGATTCTCCTCTTTCGACGTTCACTAGCATGATTGAGATTTCTGTTTTGGAGGTCTTTGCTTTCAATCTCCTATCAAACCCGCTGAAATCTACTTTCTGACCTCATTCCCACAATTTTTAAAAAAAATGATTCATAAGATGTGGGTGTCACTGGCTAGATCAGCATTTGTTGCACATCCCTAATTGTCCAGAGGACAGTTAAGAGTTGACCACACTGTTGCAGGTCTGGAGTCACATGTAGGGCAGGCTAGGTAATCTTCCTTCACTGAAGGACATTATTGAACTAGCTAGTTTTTTCCAACAACTTATAATGGCTTCAAGGTCATCATTAAACTCTTATTTCCAGATTATTACTGAATGCAAATTCCAGCAGCTGCCATGGCAGGATGAACCAGAGTCACTAGAACATTGCCTGGGTCTCTGGATTAATAATCTAGCGATAATACCACTAGGCCATCATCCACCTCTGCTAGCCTGTGAATTTTGCTTTCAAACCTCATTCTCTCAAACTCCTATCTAGACCTCTGAAATGAGCTTTCCAATCTCAATCCCTTCCTACCCAAGTCATTGGTGCCAATGTTGACCATGATGTCTGCTGGTACTCTCCCCTGAAGGATGTTCTGCAGTCATTCTAAACCTCTGACATCAGGGAGACAGAGACACTGTTACTTGGAGAGACACTGATTCTGGAATCACCGTCTGATTCCTCTACAATGGAATTCCTATCCAGACTTGGGCTGACATGTGGCACATTCACATCACACAATTGAAAGAGAATGACCATCTCCAACAAGACAGAAGCTAACCATTGCTCCATGATGTTCAATTGTATTGCTGTTGCTGAATCTTCCACTAATCAGTATCCTGACAGTACCATTGATAAGAGAATAAAACAGCCTGCCACATAAACACTGCAGCCATTAGAGCAGGTGAAAGGCAAGGAATCCTGCATCATGTTAAGTGTGATGGAATACTCCCCTCTTGCCTAGACGAATGCAGCTTCAACAACACTTGATATAGTTGACAGCATCTAGAGCAAAACAGCCTGCTCGATTGGCACCACATCCACAAATAAAAATTCTCTACCACCACCACTGATATAGAGTCCCAGCAGTGTGTGCCATCTGCAAGATGTAATATAGAAACTTAAAGGCTCTTTAGGCAGCACCTCCCAAACCCATTACCGCTCTCATCTGCAAGGACAAGAGTGGAGATTCGTAGGATTAACACCATTTGCAAGCCCCACAGCATCCTCAATTGGAAATACAGCACAACTTATTCAGTGCTGCTAGCTCAAAATCCTGGAACAGCTACCCCAATTACAGGGTGGGTGTGCCCAGACAAAATCAACTTCAGCACTACTACCTTCCCCAGGTATAATCAGGGGTCGAAAATAAATGCTGGCGTAGCTGTGAAGTCCACATCTCCTGAGTGAACAAAAACAGAGGTATCCTCTGAGCATTTAATATATCCTCTTTGTCACTAATGAGACCCAACCAACCTCAATACAACTTTGCTATTTCCAGGTCAGTGATCAATGTTTGAACTTTTTCTTCTGTTAACTGTCATGCTGCATCCACATTTTCTCAATGCTCATCTTTTTTTTAAATTGTCACTTCCATATTGTATTCAATCTGTTTTCATTTGAAGAGTGCACTGCATGTATCATGTACCCTTTTTAAAATTTAATTCTATGGCCCCCTTCCTTTGCCTCTTAAAGGAGTCCCTCTGTTGTTTCCTGTCTTTCAACCCGAAACAGCGCTTCCTTAAAACAATCATTGCTTTATTACAGTGTTTTCTTGTTGGTTTCTCGTTTTATTTGGTCCTGGCTGGATCCTTTCTCATCCTTTGAAGTTATCCTCTGTCAATTCAAAGTTGCACTGTAGATTGTTCCTTGCACGTCCCCATTATTAATCGAGACTGTAAGATATGATGAATGCTCTTAACCAATTGTTCCTCCAGACACTTCGTTGACTTGGTGCATCTCATTCCTAGCATCGGGCTCAGAAATGCCTCCTTCCAAGTTGGACTAAGAACATAAAGATCCTGGGATTTCTAAACAAGTTTCAGAAATTAGTCTCCCTCCTTCACTTGACATTTGGGAAATCTGAGTCCTACAAAATCGCCACTCAATACTTCTTACAAATCTCCATGATTTCCAGGCACATTTGCTCCTCCAATTCTATCTCACTATTTGGAGGCCCAGAGAATATCCACTAGCTGTGCGACCGTACTCCAACTAGAGCACAGCCTCTGCTTGCTCAAGTTCACAATCACGCTTCAGTAGAGCATATCTCATATATTCACCTGCTCACACTCTTTCCTCCCAGGGAATGTTCCCTCAGTTGTGAAGCATAAGCTCAAAATAAGTCTCAAGCTCCCAGTCATCCATTCCGCCTGTACCATCACTTGATTTGAAGAAACTGGGACATTCTTCCATAAAGCTCCAAAGTCAATGAACAGGCTGATCAAATCACTCACATACATGCATATGACATGCATGAACACTGAATCATGCAGATGTGTAGAGTCATATTGTCACATAAATACCAACAAAGGTGGCAATGGGAACATTAAAAATGCTCAGAAACAGTTCATGTTAATCAGCCACATGTTGATGGACAGTGACAAAGCAAATTGTGACATGGGCAAGGATGGGACAGCGTTACTGCAATCATCAATTAGTCAAAACAGTTAAGTTCTGGAAGCAAAGGTTCCCTTACTTGAGGGGAGCTGCCTGGAGAGAAGCCTTGATTGGATCCAGGGGAGGTGGGAGACTGGTTGGCTGGAGATCCAGCATTACTGCGGTACTGATGGAGGGAAGCCTACAGAACAACACAGAGTTAAGAGCGACTGCTGAGTAAGCAGAGTATAACAACTTGGGCAGCTTCGCGTGGATGCAGGCAAAAATGCTGCAGTAACTATTTCAAATCCTTGTTTCCATTAAAATCAGTTCACAGCCACCCAAGACAAATAATGAATCAAAAGATTAATCAAGAGATTTGGGAATTCCATCCTTTTTGTATAAAATTATCGGATATTGGATTCCAAGTAAGAAGGTGCAGTAACAGGTGAACTATTGAACAAAATGGTACAAAACAGAGCTATCTCCCCTCTTCTTGGTCAGAATTTCCCTCTTGCACCCATCACTCTCTAGCACTGCTCCTGCTTGCATTATTCTTCACTCGTGTGCTCCATCAATGTCCCTCATGTTTCCTCTCACTTTGTCACAACCTCTCCACGCTCACTTTATCAATTGCTCACTCATTTACCTGCCCTATTCACTGTTTAACCACTTTTCACAATTTTGACAGCATAAGACAAGAACTTTAAAAAGGTGACGGGGGTGGGGGGGGGATTTTTGCAGGTAAAGAGACGGTTGGAAAATGGGAGATCTTCAAAAATGAGATAACGAGATCCAGGGGCAGTACGTTCCGGTCAGGGTGAAGAGCCAGGCTGGTAGGTGAAGGGAATGCTGGATGACTAGAGAAATTGACATTCTGGTCAAGATCAAGAAGGAAGCATATGTCAGGTACAGAGTGAATCCCTGAAAGAGTACAAAGGCAGCAGGAGTATATTTAAAAAGGAAATCAGGAGGGAAAAAAGGGAGACATGAAGTCCTTTAGGGAAGGAAGCTGCCATTCTTACCTGGTCTGGCCTACATGTGACCCTGGACCCACAGCTATATGGCTGACTCTTAACTGCCCTCTGGGCAATTAGGGATGGGCAATAAATGCTGCCTAGTCAGCGACGCCCTCATCCCGTGAATGAATAAAGAAAATAAAATGAGACAGCTTTGGCAAATAGGGTTAAAGGGGAATCCAAAGGGCTTCTACAAATACATTAAGGACAAAGCAGTGACTAGGGAGAGAATAGGGGTCCTTAAAAATAAGCAAGGCTACCTATGTGTGGAACTGCAAGAGATGGGAGAGAGACTAAACATTTTGCATCAATATTTGCTGCAGAGAAAGATATGGAAGATATTCAACGTGGGAAAATAAACAGTGACATCTTGAAAACTGTCCATATTACAGAGGTAGTGGTACTGGACATCTTAAAAAGCATAAAGGTGGATAAATCCCTAGGGCCTGATCAGGTGTACTCTAGAACTCTGTGAGAATCTAGGGAAATGATTGCTGTGCCCCTTGCTGAGATATTTCTATCAACAGGTGAGGTGCTGGAAGACTGCAGGCTGGCAAATGTGGTGCCTCTCATTGGACAAGCATATGGACGTTCATGGAATAGTGTAGGTTAGATGGGCTTCAGATTGGTATGACAGGTCGGCACAATATCGAGGGATGAAGGGCCTGTACTGTAATGTTCTATGTTCTCTGTTTAAGAAAGATGGCAAGGAAATGCCAGGGACTATGGATCGGTGAGCCTGAAATTGATGGTGGGCAAGTTGATGGATGGAATCAGAGGGACAGGGTTTCCATGTATTTGGAAAGGCAAGGACTGATTGGGGATAGTCAACGTGGTTTTGTGTGTGGGAGATCATGAATCACTAACTTCATCTGCTTTTTGAAGAAGTAACAAAGAGGATTGATGAGGGCAGAGTGGAGGACATGATCATACAGACTTCAGCAAGGCTTTCGACAAGGTTTCGCATGGCAGACTGGTTAGCAAGGTTAAATCAGATGGAATACAGGGAGAACCAGCTATTTGGATACATAACTGGTTCGAAGTTAGAAGACACAGGGTGGTGGTGTAGGGTTGCTTTTCAGACTGGTGGCCTGTGACCAGCAGTGTGCCACAGGGCTTAAGGCTGAGTCCTTTGCTTTTTGTCATTTATACTAATGATCTGGATATGAGCATGGGGGTACGGTTAGTAAGTTTGCATTGACACCAAATCTGGGGATGTAGTGGACAGCGAAGGAGGTTACCTCAGACTACAACAAGACCTTGATCAGATGGACCAATGGGTCAAGGAGTACCAGATGGGAGTTTAATTCAGATAAATGTAAGGTTCTTCATTCTGGGAAGGCAAATCAGGGCAGGACCTATACACTTAATGATAAGGTCCTGGGGTGTATTGTTGAACAAAGAGACCTGGGAGTGCAGGTTCACAGTCCTTTGAAAGTGGAATCCCAAGCAGACACGGTGGTGAAGCAAGTGTTTGGTATGTTTGCATTTATTGGTCAGTGCATTGAGTATAGGAGTTGGAAGGTCATATTGTAGCAATAGAGGACATTGGTTAGGCCACTTCTGGAATACTACATTCAATTCTAGTCTCCCCGTTTTAGAAAGGATATTGAAAAACTAGCAAGAGTTCAGAAAAGGTAGAGGCTGAATAAGCTGAAGCTATGTTCCCTGGAACGTCAAAGGCTGAAGGGTGACATTATAGAGGTTTATAAAATCATAAAGGGCATGGATTGGGTGAACAGCCAAGGTCTTTTCCCTGGGGCAGGGGAGTTGAAAACTAGAGGGCATAAATTTAAGCTGAGAGGGAAAAAATTTAAAAAGGGACCTGAGGAGTAAGATTTTCATGTAGAGGGTGGTACGTGTATGGAATGAGCTGTCAGAGGAAGTGGTGAAGCTGGTACAATTACAACATTTTTAAGGCATCTGGATGGGAATATGATTAGGAAGTGTTTAGAGGGATATAGGTCAAAATGCTGGCAAATGGCACTAGATTAATTTAGGATACCTGGTCAGCATGGATGAGTTAGGCCAAAGGGTCTGCTCCGTGGCTTCCCTGCTCACTTTTCTTCCCTCTATTATACTGTTTGCACACTCCTAGTTTCAACATGGGCTCTTTCTGGCTACCTTCATTCTCTCACAGTTGCCCTCTGTGCTCATTCATCCCACATTACTGTTCATTCCCCAGCTTGCTCTCACATATCTCCTTTGGACTCCAACCTCCAAACCCCAGACCCCTAATACTAGACGGTCATCTGAATTTACTTCCTCTCCCTTAATCCTACCTGCTCACTTTCTCTCCTTTGGGTTTCCTGCTCATTCTTCGTATCACTTTCTCTCAATGTCAGGGCACTGTTTCATGAAGAGGAAAGATGTGGCCTAAGCCAAATTTAACACTCAACCATCTTCATTAAAGCAGACCATCTAGTTATTTTCCTGATCACTATGGGATCTTGCTGCACAAATTGGCTGCCACATTTCTTATATTACAACAGAGACTACAAATTATCTTAATTGCTTGCAAAATGTTTGGTTGCTGTGAAGGGTTCTATGCAAATATAAGTTTTTATTTCTTTAAATTGCTTTCGAAGAGTTTTCATACATCCTGAGGTTGTAAAGGAAGCTACAGAAATGGGAAATTTTAAATGCAAACAATAGCCTGAAAAGCACCAGTTAAAATCTCAGTACATCAAGCTCTCATCACAAAAGAAACAAATTGGAACATTTCAGTTTCCATCCAGGACTCAGTATACGTGACTACAGCAGTTCAAGGTAAGTTGCCATCAACTTCTCAAAAGTCATTTTGGGATCGAAAATTAGTATCAGGCTTGACAACAATGCTTCAACACACCATAAAATGAAAATAAAACAAATCTTTTTGAACTCGTCTGTCAAGGGCAAATAGTCATGATGAACTATCAGAAGAATCAAGCATGAGAATTCAATAACCTTCATAATATTCAGCGCAGCATCTGATAGGCACAATTATTACAATAATTGGCAACAGGCACACTGATTTCGAGAAAGCCAACATTACCCTTAGTCTCATCAGCAGTTTAAATCACTTTCCAAATAAACCATCTGCATGGTAAGAGATCATATAAAGTCCCGCACTCAGCAAAATAACAAAAATTAGGTAGCGTCAACAATGGAAATGATATTTCACACAGACCAACTGCAAAGCTCACATTGAAGATTATTATAGTTGATCGCTATTATAGCGCCACCATCAGCTGGTTTATGGTACAGCACGAGTTACACTTTCATCAATTCAATGTAATTTGCAATTCTATTCCTTGTAATCAATACTAATCCATGTAATTGTAATTTCTAAACAAGGAAACCAATGGCACAGCAAAACATTTGGATGTTTAACCATACACCCTGAAGGAGCAAACAGAAGAGAGAACACAACATGACAGAGAAAAAGGGGAGGAGAGGTTGAGAGGGGGGTACGCGATCAAGATAGGGAGGGGCAGGCTAGGAAAGTGAGAACATACAGTATACAAGTTTATAGCACAAAAGCAGGCAACTAATAACTCCATTATTACCTTGCTTTTGCTGTACCTTCAATTTTAGACAAACTACTCTTCATCATTGGCTCAACAGGAAAAGAACAGAGCGATTAAAACTGTTCTATAATCTCATGACTTGTGTTTTCATCTCTAGTGTCATCCTGGTCAAACTACAATATCTGTCTTCTTTGATTTTATGTTTTATCTATTGTGGCCTGTCTAAAACATGGTCTCTTAAAGTAGTCTAACCACTTTTTCACACAAATTTATCATTACCACTGTATAAAAACTACTTGAATTTACTGCAGTGATAATGGGACCCCACCACCCAAGCTATTTATCCATCACCCCACCACCCTAGCTATTTTTTCCATCTCCACCCTTGTCTGCCTTCCGGAGAGACCACTCTCTCCACGACTCCCTTGTCCGCTCCACACTCCCCTCCAACCCCACCACACCCGGCACCTTCCCCTGCAACCGCAGGAAGTGCTACACTTGCCCCCACACCTCCTCCCTCAACCCCATCCCAGGGCCCAAGATGACCATCCATATCAAGCAGATGTTCACCTGCACATCTGCCAATGTGGTATATTGTATCCATTGCACCCGGTGTGGCTTCCTCTACATTGGGGAAATTAAGCGGAGGCTTGGGGACCGCTTTCCAGAACACCTCGGCTTGGTTCGCAACAAACAACTGCACCTCCCAGTCGCGAAATATTTCAACTCCCCCTCCCATTCCTCAGATGACATGTCCATCATGGGCCGCCTGCAGTACCACAATGATGCCACCCGAAGGTTGCAGGAACAGCAACTCATATTCCGCTTGGGAACTCTGCAGACCAATGGTATCAATGTGGACTTCACCAGCTTCAAAATCTCCCCTTCCCCCACTGCATCCCAAAACCAGCCCAGTTCTTCCCCTCCCCCCCCACTGCATCACAAAACCAGCCCAGCTCGTCCCCTCCCCACACTGCATCCCAAAACCAGCCCAGCCTGTCTCTGCCTCCCTAACCTGTTCTTCCTCTCACCCATCCCTTCCTCCCACCTCAAGCCGCACCTCCATTTCCTACCTACCACCTCATCCCGCCTCCTTGACCTGTCCACCTTCCCTGGACTGACCTATCCCCTCCCTATCTCCTCACCTATACTCTTCTCTCTACCTATCTTCTTTTCTCTCCATCTTCGGTCCACCTTCCCCTCTCTCCCTATTTATTCCAGTTCACTCTCCCCATCCCCCTCTCTGATGAAGGGTCGAGGCCCGAAACGTCAGCTTTTGTGCTCCTGAGATGATACTTTGCCTGCTGTGTTCATCCAGCTCCACATTTTGTTATCTTGAAATCACTGCAGTGCCTTGAGGTGAAAGAACGTCAAGAAGTTTCATAAGAGATAAAATTGTTTCAGAGATAGTAGGAACTACAGATGCTGGAGAATCTGAGATAACAAGGTGTAGAGCTGAATGAACACAGCAGGCCAAGTAGCATCAGAGGAGCAGGACGGCTGATGTTTCGGGCCTAGACCCTTCCTCAGGCCTGAAGAAGGGTCTAAGCCCGAAACGTCAGCCTTCCTGCTCCTCTGATGCTGCTTGGCCTGCGGTGTTCATCCAGCTCTACACCTTGTTATCTTAGAAGTTTCACAACGCTGATTTACTATCTAGCTCTCCTAAAGAACAACACAGTTACATCGAGCATTTGGGTTTTGACTTGTCCTTCATTATTCTTCTCGTGGGCTAGCAGTGGCCTGTACCTTTCTTTGACACCTGAAGTTTTAACTAACTCACTCTTTTAAAATTATTTTTTCCTTTTTCAAAATAATCTGTACCTCCTCAATATAACAAGTGGCTGTCTTTGCAAAGGCTCGGCTTCATCTTTTCTCTATCCCAACCCAGTCATTGCTCTGATAATGTCCACCACTAATGTGAGAGTGTTCCAAATCCATCATGGCTGTTTTTGGGTCAGTGACATAGTTATAATGTCACTGGACTAGTATACCAGACCTCCAGGCTGATGTGCCAGGGACATGGGCTTCAATTTCACCAAAGTTGATGGTGAAGTGTGAATTCAATTTAAATCTGGAAAAGGTAATTACTGTAATGACGACCATATAACCATTGACAATTCTTATAAAACTCATCTGGCTCATTATTCATTAGTGCAGGAATTCTAGTGTTCTTACCCAATCTTGACTACATCTCACTCCAGACCCAGAACAATGTGGTTGACTGTTAACTGTCCTCTGCCATGGCGTAGTGCACTGCTCAGTTTCCTTCCCCATCCAACCTAAATCTAGTGCTAACTCTTTTTCCTGTTTTCTGTGGTTCAATGTGGCCCTTCGAGGCCCTCCATCATTCAATACAATAACAGTTGGCTATCCAACTCAGAACCACATTCCCACATACCTTTTGATCTCTTTAGCCCTAAGGCCTATTTCTAATTCCTCGAAAACATTCAATATTTTGGCCTTAACCACTTTCTCTGGTAGAGAATTCCACAAGTTCCTCACTCTCAAGGGGATTTCTCCTCTTCTCAGTCCTAAATCCCTACTTGATTTCATTAAACTACAGTTTCTGTTTCTGGATTCCACTGTCATTTGGAATGTTCTTCCTGTGTTTATTAGAATTTTATAGGTTTCTATGAAATCCCTCCTTATTCTTGTAAACTTGAGCAAATGCAGCGCTAACCGATAGAGTCGCTCTTCGCATGTCAATCCTGCAATCCCAGGAATCAGTCTGGTAAACTTTATTTCCACTCTCTCCATAACCAGTACGTGGTTGCTCAGATAAATAGACAGAAATGGTACAAAATGCCTGAAGTGTAGTGGCCTCCTCGAAAACAGAACATTTTTGAAACACAACTTTATTGGTTCTACATCATAACTTAACAGATTTTTGTATTTATAGCTCAATTTACCTTATTCACCATACATTGTGTATTTAAATGCATGTATTTTAACTGTGTCTTAGCATCGCCCCTTGCTCCTCATACCAACATTACAGCACAGTACAGGCCCTTTGGCCTTGAATGTTGTGCCGACCTGTCATACCAACCTGAAGCCCATTCTGACAATATCCTTTTATTTAGCTCTTCCCTCCTTTCAAATTGTATGGGTTGGACTCAGTTCCCTCCCACAGCCACAGTAGTAAACTTCCCCAAGGATTATGGTACCAGTCATTTGAAATGAAAGTACTGAGCCTAATTTCCCAAGAATCCAAAGCCCACCCTCTTGTATCGGGCTGCAAGCAACTCATTTACCCTCTCTATTTCAATACTGCTGATTTTTTTTATTCACTTGTGGGATGTGGGGCATTACTGTCTGGACCAGCATCTATTGCCCATCCCTTTTTGCCCTTAAGAAGATGGTGCTAAGCTGTTTTCTTCAACTACTGGTTTGTGTGCTATGACTTGCATGTCATTCAACAGGGAAGTCTAAGAATTTTGTGAAACTGGTGCCAATCAAGTAGGCTACTTTGTCCTAGGTGACATCAAGCTTCTTGTATGTTGTTGGAGCTACACTTATCCAAACAACTTGTGATTTGTAGATGGAGGACAGCATTGGGGACCTAGCAACGCTGCAGTATTCCTAGCCTTTGAAGTGCTTTTGTAACTGTATTTGTACGGCTAGTCTAGTTTTGCCTGTAGGGAATGGCAACCTCCAGGATGTTGATAGTGTGGGATGCAGTGATGGTAACACCACATTAATGCCAAAGAGTGATGGATAGATTGTCTCTTATTGGAGATGATTGTTACCTGGCATTTATGTGGCAGCAAAGGTTAGTTCTCACTTTTCCACTCAAGTATGGATACTGTCCAGGTCTTGTTGCATTTGGATATGGAGTGTTTCAGTATCTACAGAGTCATGAATCATGTAGGACATTTTGCAATCAATCATTGGTGAACATCCCCACTTCTGATCTTATGATGGACAGAAGGTCATTGATAAAACAGCTGAAGATGTTTGATCCTCGGACACTACGCTGAGGAACTCCTGCAAAAGGTGTATTGGAACTGAGATGACATCCACAACCATCTTCCTACGTGCAAGGTATGATTTCCCCCTCAATACTGATTCCAGTTTTGCTAGTGCCCTTGGTGCTAAAGTTAGTCAAATGCGGCCTTGATGTCAAGGGCACACACTCTCAACTCAAAGATACTAAGCTGTGTGACACAGAATAATCCAGGGATTGCTACCTTAGAGATCCTACTTATTAACTTTACCTTGAACTAGAACCTGCACACCTGTTCTCTCCACTTCATCAGTACTTACATGAAATAAAGCTTGCGATTCACGTGATGAACCTCCTTCAACATCATGTTCCAAATTCACGATCTTTACCTCCTAGAAGGTCAAGGGCAGCAGATATGTGGGAACGTGTGTCACTGCTGCAAGCTACCTTCAAAGCCACATAGCATCATGGCTTGGATCTGTATTGTTGTTCCTTCAGTATTCCTGGGTCAAGATCCTAGAACACTCTAATACTGTAGGTGTACCTGCAGTTTATGAACTGCACAGGGTTAAGATGACAGCTCAGCTCCAGCTTGTCAACAATATTTAGGGTTGGGAAACAAATGCTGGCCTAGGTGGGCACAGAAGAATTTAAAAAGCCTTCTTTTTCTTTTCAGAATATGCTACACCTGAAGATGTCTTTACCCTGGTACCAGGGATGCACCATTGTGATAGTTATGGAAGTATCTGTCTGACCCTCCATCGACAGAATCTGCTTTGAAAATATATTTCCATTCTTTCTTGTTCCCTGCCTGTTGATGTCTCATGGATATATGTTCACAAGTTATTAAAGTGGTTGTTCTAGGCATCATTAATAGGGGCATACAGCACAAGAGCAGGGAAGTCATGATGAATTTAGTGCCAAAAGTGTGGAGCTGGAAGAACACAGCAGATCGGGCAGCATCAGAGTAGGACAGTCGATGTTTCAGGCATCATCATCATCAGAACTGGTGGTGATGGTCTAGACCTGAAACATCGACTCCAGCATGTGCAGTTCTTGCAATCTCATATGAATTTATTTAATTAGACCTCAGATAGAGTACTGTATTTAGTTCTGGGTGCCACACTGTTAGAAGAATGTTAAAGCATTAGAGGAAGCACAGAATAGGTTTGAGAGATGGTTCCAGGGATGAGAAATTTTGCTTATGAGGATAGCCTGAAGAGACAGTGATTGCTTTTCTTGAGCAGGAGAAGGATGAGAGAAGATTTGATAGAAGTTTTCAAAATAATGACTGGTCTGGACAGAGTAGATAAACTGTTCCAAATTGTAAAAAGACCAGCAGGCAGAGTTTTAAAGCTTTCAGTAAAAGAACAAGGGCAAAAAAAAACAAATCAGAGGGAAAGAAATTTCCATGCAAAAAGTTCCCAATTAGAATGTACAACCTGAAAATATGGTGCAAGCAGGTTCAACTGAGGCATTCAAGAGGGCAGATGATTTTTAAAGATCGAAACACAGTGTGGGGTTCCAGGAAAAAAGCAGGCCAACACACTAATCCACAATGCTGAGTCAGTGCAGACAGGATGGGCCAAAAGGCCTCATTTTTCTCTGGAACATTTCTGTGATTCCATGGATTGACAGGTAGCAAACATTAAAAATAAGAAAGGAGGTGTAAGAAAACAGAACTAGGGACCGCTTAGCTTGACTTTGCTGAAAAATTTTGAAATCCATTATTAAGGAAGTGGTAGTGGGGCACGAAGAAACTTGTAAATTCATGGAAGTAAAATAATATTTGACAAATTGATTAGAATTTTTCAGGATACAGCTAGCATTTGCTTCTTCTAAACTTGAGAGAATATAGATCCAATTTACTCAACGTTTCATTGGACGACACTCTCATTCCTCAACCATATTAATGATCCCTTGCAATACCACCTCCAAAGCAAGTATCTCTTTCCTTAGATTAGACTTCCTTATTCTTTTATTCCAATCTTCTTGCAATAAAGGCCAACAAGTCATGCGTCTTTCTAATTGCTTGCTTTACCTGCATGCTAAATTTGTTTCTTTTTGTTTCTTTTTCTCAATCTCCCTGAGCACTAACATTTGTAAATAGCTGAAGCCCCGGCTCCCTGCGGCACTCTACTGGTTACAAGTCTGTCAACTTGAAATATTCTATTTATCCCTACTGTCTGCCTTATGCTCATTAATCAACTCTCCAATCATTCATAATTATTACTCAACTCCATGAGCATTTATTTTGCATGTTTGCCTATGTATATAGCATCTTGCCAATATTATATAGCTACTACTCCTTTGTATACCATCACATAAAGACGTAAAGACTTCTTTAGCTATGCATAGTGATCACCTCTGACCACTGAAACAAATGTCAGCTTCCACACTGCACAAATATGGCTTACAGGTAGACACTGAACACACTGCTCAACCTTGGATTAACTGCACCTCTATGCCGAACTCCTGCTGAAACTAAACTCCATACACGCTGGCTCACTGGTTCCTCTTTGCTTAGGAGTGTGACTGGGCAACTCTGTTCAAAATAGAAGGGAGGGGTAAATCAGGTGATGAGTACCACTGACCCAATAACAACGTCAGCTAAGTTTCTAAAAAAAAATACAAAATAAAATTGACACCCAGCAAGAAAGACTTGGGTGAATCAAGGACAACCACATGAAATTAAGCTCTTTGCAGCAGTAACTAAATGTTGGTAAAGTAACGTGGTGGATTTCATGTCTAAGAATTTTTAGAGGGTTTCTGATAAGGGCCAAAATAGAAGGTTTTAAGATTTTTATAAAAATTAAAGGAATGTGGTAGCATGGATAGCAAGTTGCTAAAAGGAGATAAAACCAGAGCAGTGGTTAATGGATAATCTTTGGCAGGTGTAAAGAATGGTGTTGCCCCAAGGATCATTACTCTTTGACATATTTCAAGTGAATATAATTTATTCAACCTGAACTTAGTTAAAAGGGGCACGTCATCAAAATTTGAAGATGGCACAAAATAGGGAATATGGTAAACTGCTAACACAGCAGACATTTTCAGTTAGAACCTTATTCAAAGAACTGTGGGGAAGAGAGGATGAGCACACTAAATGATAGAACACTAGTGAATAATATACATATAGCTTTAAAGTGGGAGGACATAATGATCAAATAACAAAAGGAAAAGTTCCACAGATATTGTAAGCCAAAGCGTAAATTAAAAATGAATGGAGACATATAAACTTTTATAAATAAATCACTGTTTAAGTTGCAGTGAGAATACTATGTTCAGTCCACATGATAGAAAACATTCACTAAGATGCTAAGATAAGTGGTTTTAGTTATGAGGGAAGACCAGAATTACCAAACATACATGCCAAAAAGTAAAACTATTTGACCCAAATGATCCAGTGTTTATAATTCACCCAAACTCCTCCCATCCTTCTTTGTTTTATCTTATCGATATACTTTTTATTCCTTTCCCACACTTGCACTTAACTAGTTTCCCTTAAATGCAACTGTGCGTTCCCCTGAACTATCCCTATGAGAACAACTTCCATATTATCACCACATTCTGGGTAAACAATTTTCTCTGAGCTTCTTACCGTATTTATTAGAGATACATATGCCTCAAGACCTGGACTCCTCGATGACAGTGCTATTAAAACTTTCATCAGGGCAACCCTTAGTCTTGCCTTTTCAACAGAGAACAGCCTGCTCAATTCTTTGAGAAGAGTAACATTTTAGTGCTGGTATCAAACTTGCAAACATTTCTTGCACGTTCTTCAATGCCAAAATCCCTTTTTTGTAATTAAAGCTTTTTAAAAGGGAATTGAAGAAATGTAGGAGTGACATCTTAAAAGTTAAGAGCAGGGAATGGAAATAAAGGCCAAGCCCATTCAGAGAATTAGCACAAATACAAAGGGCTCAATGGTTTTCTCCTGTGCAGTACAATTCAGGAAATGCAACACATTATTTGCAGGCAATGTTCACATGCTCCCCTACAAGGGTCAGCTTCTCTCATCTATCTTCTCATCCATTGAAAATGCCTCCATATAACGCTTTTTGAAGAACTTCGCTTGGGTAAATTTCCTCCTTACAAATCGCACTTGCACTGAACTCACAGAGATAACGGGAACTGCAGATGCTGGAGAATCCGAGATAACAAAGTGTGGAGCTGGATGAACACAGCAGGCAAAGCAGTGTCTTAGGAGCACAAAAGCTGATATTCGCAACAAACAACTGCACCTCCCAGTCGCCAACCAATTCCACTCCCCCTCCCATTCCTCAGATGACATGTCCATCATGGGCCTCCTGCAGTGCCACAATGATGCCACCCGAAGGTTGCAGGAACAGAAACTCATATTCCGCTTGGGAACCCTGCAGCCTAATGGTATCAATGTGGACTTCACCAGCTTCAAAATCTCCCCTTCCCCCACCACATCCCTAAACCAGCAAAGTTTGTCTCCTCTCCCCACTGCACCACACAACCAGCCCAGCTCTTCCCCTCCACCTACTGCATCCCAAAACCAGTCCAACCTGTCTCTGCCTCCTTAAGCTGTTCTTCCTCTCACCCATCCCTTCCTCCCACCCCAAGCCGCACCCCCATCTACCTACTAACCTCATCCCACCTCCATGACCTGTCCGTCTTCCCTGGACTGACCTATCCCCTCCCTACCTCCACACCTAAACTCTCTCCACCTACCTTCTTTACTCTCCATCTTCGGTCCGCCTCCCGCTCTCTCCCTATTTATTCCAGAACCCTCACCCCTTCCCCCTCTCTGATGAAGGGTCTAGGCCTGAAACGTCAGCTTTTGTGCTCCTGAGATGCTGCTTGGCCTGCTGTGTTCATCCAGCCTCACATTTTATTATCTTGGATTCTCCAGCATCTGCAGTTCCCATTATCTCTGATCAGTAATGAGGCATGCTTGCCATAAAGCCTAGCAAGTTGTTTTTATAGATCAAAAAATCCAGAGCAGACTCATCAAACCACAACACATCTGAGAATCCTAACAAAATTATTTCCCAAAATTAACACAGACTAGAACTGCAATCCATTAATCTAGATTACCCAAGTACACAGAACCAGATGTAGAGAAGTTCACAATACAACCAGGGTAGAACAAACTTACTGAGCCTTTATGAGGCTTTGTCCTGCATTCTAGACCCATGAAGTGTGAACCAAGGATTTCGAGAGTCCTCAAGGCATTCCCAAAGTGGAAGGCCAGACTCTATCCCACACTCTGTAACTCAAGGGAAATTGTCTGTACATGAATAAACTGCTCAATTGTCTTGGTAGGGGAGCGAAACTCCAGAATATTCATCTACCCTCACACCTCCACTAACATAACCCTGGAGTGATGCCTCTGCAGTGAGACAGGACTCACTGTGCCGGTGAATTACCCCAGCTGAGATGAAGCACGACTATGGGTTTTTATTCAGTTCACGAGGTATCCAATGATCAATGACCTGCAAAATGTATGAACAATTAAATGTAGCTATTGACTGAATGTTTTATGTCTCCTGCTCTTGATGAAGCACTTTTCTATATACAAATAAATAAATTAATTAAATGTTTTAAAATAATGATTTTACTAACTGTACCAAATCACTTGTTTGCTTACCGTGCTGATATCCATCCCTATCGGTGCCTGCGTTTGGTTCACTGGAGGGGATTGTGGCATTGTGGCTGTCTGTTGTTGACCACTACTTTGCTGCTGTGCCTGTGAGCTCTGAGCCAAGTTGCTGGAGCTCTGAGACTGTGGCTGCGTAGTCTGCTGCGTGAAAAATGGATATGCAGGAAGTTGCTGCTCCAATGCCAATGCATCCATAGCAACAGCCTACAATAAAAATAACACCTCTTAACTAGTAACACTTTCCACAGCCCACCACACTACACAATAAAACACAAGATGCAGCTTTTACAAGTTAGCTCAGAGATTGAATGTACAAGCTAGCACAGGCCCAAGCCACATACCAAAAAGGTTATAAGTACGATTTCTGACGTGTGCTAAGATAGCTGAACTCATTGATTCCAAAGACTTTGACTGAAGAAAGAAAAATCAGCCAGGATTTCTGCTCAAGAACTAACCAATTGAGAGACTCTTGTTTGGAGTTATAGGTGAAAATGTCAGATGAACTGAAATATTGTGTTTAGTTCTGGGCACCACACTTTAGGAAGGATGTCAAGGCTTGCAGTTAGTGCAATTGAGGTTTACGAGAATTGTAGTGTGGATGATAATCTTTAGTAACATGAGATGACCGGATAAACTCAGGTGGTTCTTCTTAGAAATGATGAAAGATGTTTAAAACAGACTAATGCCCATATATTGAAATTCTTTCACTGCCTAATTCAGAGATTTACAAGGTTCAATTGAAAACGTACAGTCTAGCACAAACACCAGTCTTCACCTTTTGCTTCTAGATTCTTTCCCCGTCCAGGAGGCAACCCACCCCTGAGGACGAAACTAGCCGTTAAATATTTTAGATCAACCCGTTCAAATATGTTGTGACACACCTCTGGAGTGGGTAGGATATGAACCCAGGCCAGAGGTAGGCAACATTACCACTGTGCTGAAACAGGCCTTCAAATTTCACCACCCATCATGGTGGGATTTAAATCCATGTACCCAGAACAGTAGTCTGACGTTCTGGATTATTAATCCAACAACACTACCACTATGCACCACATCACCTGATTTTTTTTTCAATCAACTTTTTCAGCAAGGCTATGACTCATGACTGGGGTAGGTGGACTCTACTATTGTGCCAGAAGCATTCAAGAACTCAGCTCTTTGCTATTTGTGAGATCTCATGGTGTTGAAATTAGCTACCAAGCTTCCTTTTATGAAAGCGTTTACAATTCAAAGGTACTTCAAAAGCCTAGGGTTCTGGACAACTAGTCCACTGTCATTGCCACAACAATAATTTCCTGTTGCATTCAAATATCACCAACCTCCATGGATGGATTTCCTGAACATCTTGGCTTGCATCGGCAGGAGGACTGAGTTTAAGAGCCGCGAGGTTATGCTGCAGCTCTATAAAACTCTGATTAGACTACACTTGGAATATTACGTTCAGTTCTGGTCACCTCATTATAGGAAGGATGTGGAAGCTTTAGAGAGGGTGCAGAGGAGATTTACCAGGATGCTGCCTGGACTGGAGGGCAGGTCTTATGAGGAAAGGTTGTGGGAGCTAGGGCTTTTCTCATTGCAGCAAAGAAGGATGAGAGGTGCTTTGATAGAAGTGCACAAGAAATTGACAGGCATAATTTTAAGTTGATTGGAGGAAGGTATAGGGGAAATGTCAGAGGTAGGTTCTTCACAGAGAGTGGGTGCTTGGAATGCACTGCCAGCAGTGGTGGTCAGATACATTAGGGATATTTAAGTGACTTTTGGATAGGCACATGGATGATAGTAAAATGAAGGGTATGCAGGTTAGTTTGATCTTAGAGTAGGATAATAGGTCGGCACAACATCATGGGCCAAAGGGCCTGTACTAGTCTATGTTTTATTAGCCTGGTGTTCTGGATTATTAAAACAAAACAAAGAACTGCAGATCATAAAGGTCATCGTCATAAAATCCCTACAGTGTGGAAACAGGCCCTTCTGCGCAACAAGTCCACATCGACCCTCCAACATCCCACTCAGACCCATGTCCCTATAATCTACACCTCCCTGAACACTACAGGCAATTCAGCATGGCCAATCCATCTAACCTGCACATCTTTGGACTGTGGGTGGAAACCACAGCACCTGGAGGAAAGCCACACAGACAGAGTGAGAACATGCAGCCTTCACACAATTGCCCAAGGGCAGAATCGAACGTAGGTCCCTCGTGCTGTGAGGCAGCAGTGCTAACCACTGAGCCAACAGACAGAAACAAAATCTGTTGGAGAAACTCGGTTAGTCTGGCAATATGTGAAGAGAACTCTGTTCTGAAGGAGGGTCACTGGGCTTGAAACGTTCATTCGGTTTTCTCTTCATAGATGCTGCCAGACCTGCTGAGTTTCTTGAATAACTTGTTTTTGTTTGCTTCTAGAGTGCTAGTCCTGTGACATTACCACTACCCCATCACTTCCCCTTCACCTAAGAGTCAAATCACACTGCTGTTTCGAGCCATATTTAGGTCAGACCAGACAAGGATGGAAGGTTTCCTTCTCTAACAGATTAACTGAACCAGATGAGGTAAGACGACACGAAGCTGAACGAACACAGCAGGCCAAGCAACATCAGAGGAGCAGGAAAGCTGATGTTTCGACTCTGGACCCTTCTTCAGAAGGCTTCTTTCTGAAGAAGGGTCCAGACCCGAACCATCAGCTTTCCTGCTCCTCTGATGCTGCTTGGCCTGCTGTGCTCATCCAGCTCTACACCCTGTTATCGCAGACTCTCCAGCATCGGCAATCTTTATCATCTACCAAACCAGATGGCTTTATTAACAACAATGACAGTGGCTGCCATTAGATTAGCTTTTTATTACATAGTTTTATTGAATTTATGTTTCATAACCTGCCGTGGTAGGATTCAAACCCACGTTCCCAAAGCATTTGTCTGGAGTTTGGATTACTACTATCAACATTACCATTTCACCAACACCTCCCCTGGTTATTTTTTTTAAGAAATCAACCTCTTCACACTTAGGACACACTTCTAGGGAACAGGCCGTACTTGAACTAACACTATCTGGCTCAGAGGCAGGGACAATACCGCAGTGCCGTAAAGGCCCTTTTTACATATATTTTACGTCAATCTGTTCAAACATGTAATGAAACATCTAAAGTTATTGAAAAGATTTGTAGCTTGGATTGTAGATGAGGTTGTAGACTTGCTTACTGTGTTTGATTGCAGAGGTTTCATCACCCTGCTAGGTACCATTGTCAATGCGCCTGCAGTGAAATGCTGGTGTTCTGTGCCGCTTGGTATTTATGTACTTCGGTTTGTTGGGTTGGCATTACTTGCGGTTTTGTTTTTCAGTGGTCTGTATATTAGGTCCAATTCAATGTGTTTGTTGATAGAATTCCGGTTGGAATGCCAGGCTTCCTGGAATTACCTGGCATGTCTTTGTTTGGATATACAAAACACTGAAAAACAGAACTGCAAGTAATGCCAACCATCCCAGTAAGCCGAGGCAGATTAACAACCAGCGGAACAGAACACCAACGCTTCAATGGAGGCGCACTGATGATGTTACCTAGCAGGGTGATGAAACATCTGCAACCAAACACAGCGAGCAAGGCTACAACCTAGTTACACATCTCCGAAGCAAGTGGGACTAGAACGTGGAATTCCTGATCCAGACATAAGGATACTACCAGTGCGTGACAAGCACAAGAAGAACCCACCTTAAATTTATTTTCTTATTAACCCAGCTCTTAGATTTTTCTCTGGTAGAGATGTTATGACAGGCTGCTGAATCAGGGAGGACTCAAACCCAGGTCTCCTGGTTCAAAGATAGGGATGCTACTACTACTACAACTACAGTGTTACATAGATCCCTCACAAGAACATACACTTGATATTTTCTAATCAACCTATTTGGAGTTGTGGAGCAGGTGGGACTTGATACTTGGTTTCCTGGTCCAGAGGTTGTGACACCACCACTGTGCTACCATGGTCCGCACAAGAACACAGCGCTTGATATATGATCAACCCATTCAGAGAATCTTTAAGGGAATCTGCATTTCTAACACTGATAAGCAGACTTTTAAGACTTTTTTTTTGGATAAACAAATCAAAACTATTGATGAAAGGCTTAGTAGCTAGAGGACACATGGCCAACGAGACATCAGAATGGTGTGTTGCCTCCCGAGTGCCAGCATCAAGGATATCTTGGATAGGGTGCAGAATATTCTCAAAAGGGTAGCGGGACAGGCAGTAGGTCATTGCACATACTGGAACTAACGACATAGGCAGAGAAAAGGAAGAGATTTTAAGGACAGAATACAGGAAGGCCAGCAGGTGTAGGTCCTTGAGGGTAGTAATATCTGGATTATTCCTAATGCCACGAGCTCGTGAGGGCAGGAATAGGAGGACAGAAAAGATGATGCGAGTAGAGGGGAGAAGGATTCACATTTTTGGATCACTGGAATCTCTTCTGGGGCAAAAGTAACTTATGAAGGATGGATTGCACCTGGCAGTATACTGGCATTGAGATTTACTAGAGTTCCTTGGGAGAATTTAAACGAATAAGGGTGGCAGGGCAGTGAAAACAACACACCCAAGCATACAGCACGGAAAGCGAACAATCCAAGATTGGTGCAGTTGAGAAAAGGAGCAAGTCAAACAGTCCAGGCAGGGAGGAAAAATCAGAGAACGAGATAGGACTGATAAATTAAACTGCATTTACATCAAGCAAGAGGCCTAAAAGGTAAGGCAGGTGAACTTAGTATGGTTGGGAAGATGGGACTGGGATATCACAGCAATCACAAAACGTGGCTCAGGGATAAACAGGACCAGCAGTTTAATGCTCCTGGATACAGATGTGATAGGGAGGATACAAAGGGGGCAAAGGAGGAGGGGGAGTGGCGTTTTTGATTAGGGAGAACATTATAGAACACAGAACATAGAACAACACAGCGCAGAACAGGACCTTCGGCCCTCGATGTTGCGCCGACCTGTGAACTAATCTAAGCCCAACCCCGACACTATCCCATCATTATCCATATGATTATCCAAGGACTGTTTAAATGTCCCTAATGTGGCTGAGTTAACTACATTGGCAGGCAGGGCATTCACGCCCTTACCACTCTCTGAGTAAAGAACCTGTCTCTGACATCTGTCTTAAATCTATCACCCCTCAATTTGGAGCTATGTCCCCTCGTACAAGCCAACGTCATCATCCTCGGAAAAAGACTCACTGTCCACCCTACCTAACCCTCTGATCATCTTGTATGTCTCTATTAAATCCCCTCTTAGCCTCCTTCTCTCCAATGAGAACGGACCCAAGTCCCTCAGCCTTTCTTCATAGGCCCTGCGTTCCAGACCAGGCAACATCCTGGTAAATCTCCTCTGCACCTTTTCCAATGCTTCCACATCCTTCCCGTAATGGGGTGACCAGAACTGCACGCAATATTCCAAATGAGGCCGCACGAGCATTTTGTACAGTTGCAGCATGACATCACAGCTCAGGAACTCTAGATGGGTCAGTTTTTATCTCGAGTACTATAGATGGGTCAGTTTTTGTCCAGTGTGTGCAGGAGGGCTTCCTAACACAGTATGTAGATAGGCCAACAAGGGGCGAAGCCGCATTAGATTTGGTACTGCGTAATGAGCCCGGCCAGGTGTTAGATTTGGAAGTAGGTGAGCACTTTGGTGATAGTGATCACAATTCTGTTATGTTTACTTTAGTGATGGAAAGGGATAGGTGTATACCACTGGGCAAGAGTTATAGCTGGGGGAAAGGCAATTACAATGAGATTAGGCAAGATTTAGGGAGCATAGAATGGGGAAGGAAACTGCAGGGGATGGGCACAGTAGAAATGTGGAGCTTATTCAAGGAAAAGCTTCTGTGTGCCCTAGATAATTATGTACCTGTCAGGCAGGGAGGAAGCTATAGAGTGCGGGAGCCATGGTTTACGAAGGTGGTGGAATCTCTGGTCAAGAAGAAGGCGGCTTATGTTAGGATGAGATGTGAAGGCTCAGTTAGGGCACTCGAGGGCTATGAGGTAGCCAGGAAAGACCTAAAGAGAGAGCTCAGAAGAGCCAGGAGGAGACAGGAGAAGTTGTTGGCCGAGGATCAGGGTAAACCCTAAGGCTTTCTATAGGTATTTAAGGAATAAAAGAATGACGAAAGTAAGATGAGGCCCAATCAAGGATAGTAGTGGTAAGTTGTGTGTAGAGTCAGATGAGATAGGGGAAGCGCTAAATGAATATTTTTCAACAGTATTCACTCTAGAAAACAACAATGTTGTCGAGGAGAATACTGAGATATAGGCTACTAGACTAGGTGGGATTGAGGTTCACACGGAAGAGGTATTAGAAATCCTTCGGAAGGTGAAGATTGATAAGTCCCCTGGGCCGGATGGGATTTATCCTCGGATCCTCTGGGAAGCCAGGGAGGAGATTGCTGAGCCTTTGGCATTGATCTTTAACTTGTCATTGTCTACAGGAATAGTGCCAGACGGCTGGAGGATAGCAAATGTGGTTCCCCAGTTCAAGAAGGGGAGTAGAGACAACCCTGGTAATTATAGACCAGTGAGCCTTACCTCAGTTGTTGGTAAAGTGTTGGAAAAGGTTATAAGGGATAGGATTTATAATCATCTAGAAAATAATAAATTGATTGGGGATAGTCAGCACGGTTTTGTGAAGGGAAGGTCGTGACTCACAAACCTTATTGAGTTCTTTGAGAAGGTGACCAAACAGGTAGATGAGAGTAAAGCAGTTCATGTGGTGTATATGGATTTCAGCAAGGCATTCGATAAGGTTCCCCACAGTAGGCTATTGTACAAATTGCGGAGGAATGGGATTGTGGGAGATATAGCAGTTTGGATTGGAAATTGGCTTGCTGAAAGAAGACAGAGGGTGGTAGTTGATGGGAAATGTTCATCCTGGAGACCAGTTACTAGTGGTGTACTGCAAGGGTCGGTGTTGGGTGCACTGCTGTTTGTCATTTTTATAAGTGACCTGGATGAGGGCGTAGAAGGATGGGTTAGTAAATTTGCAGACGACACTAAGGTCAGTGGAGTTGTGGATAGTGACGAAGGATGCTGTAGGTTGCAGAGAGACATAGATAAGCTGCAGAGCTGGGCTGAGAGGTGGCAAATGGAGTTTAATGCAGACAAATGTGAGGTGATGCACTTTGGTAGGAGTAACCAGAAGGCAAAGTACAGGGCTAATGGTAAGATTCTTAGTAGTGTAGATGAGCAGAGAGATCTCAGTGTCCATGTACACAGATCCTTGAAAGTTGCCACCCAGGTTGACAGGGCTGTTAAGAAGGCATACAGTGTTTTGGCTTTTATTAATAGAGGGATCGAGTTCCGGAACCAAGAGGTTATGGTGAAGCTGTATAAAACTCTGGTGCGGCCGCACTTGGAGTATTGTGTACAGTTCTGGTCACCACATTATAAGAAGGATGTGGAAGCTTTGGAAAGGGTGCAGAGGAGATTTACTAGGATGTTGCCTGGTATGGAGGGAAGGTCTAAAGGGAAAGGCTGAGGGACTTGAGGCTGTTTTCATTAGAGAGAAGAAGGTTGAGAGGTGACTTAATTGAAACATATAAAATAATCAGAGGGTTAGACAGGGAGAGCCTTTTTCCTAGGATGGTGACGGCGAGCACAAGGGGTCATAGCTTTAAATTGAGGGGTGAAAGATATAGGACAGACGTCAGAGGTAGTTTCTTTACTCAGAGAGTAGTAACGGAATGGAACGCTTTGCCTGCAACGGTAGTAGATTTGCCAATTTAGGTACATTTAAGTCGTCATTGGGCAAGCATATGGACGTACATGGAATAGTGTAGGTTAGATGGACTTAAGATCGGTACGACAGGTCAGCACAACATCGAGGGCCGAAGGGCCTGTACTGTGCTGTAATGTTCTATGTTCAATCCCTCTAACGATAAAACTTAACACACTGTCAGCCTTTTTAACAGCACTGTCAACCTGGGTGGCAACTGTCAGGGATCTATGCACATGGACGCCAAGATCCCTCTGCACATCTACACTACCAAGAATCTTTCCACTGACCCAGTATTCTGCCTTCCTATTATTCTTCCCAAAGTGAATCATCTCACATTTATCCGCATTGAACTCCATTTGCCAACTTTCAGCCCAATTCTGCAGTTGATCCAAGTTTTCCTGCAACATGCAACATTCTCCCACACTGTCCACCACTCCACTGACTTTAGTATCATCTGCAAACTTACTAACCCATCCACCTATGCCTGCGTCCAAGTCATTTATGAAAATGACAAACAGCAATGGTCAAAACAGATCCTTGAGGCACACCACTAGTGATCTGATTCCAGGCTGAATATTTTCCATCAACCACCACTCGTTGCCTCCTTATAGAAAGCTAGTTTCTAATCCAAACTGCTAAATCTCCCTCAATCCCATGCCTCTCTATTTTCTCCATTAGACTACCATGTGGAACCTTATCAAAAGGCTTTACTGAAGTCCATGTACACCACATCAATTGCCTGACCCTCATCCACATGCTTGGTCACCTTCTCAAAAAACTCAGTGAGGTCAGTGAGACACGACCTGCCCTTGGCGAATCCATGCTGACTACCTCCAATCAAACTGTTGCTTGCTCGATGATTATAAATCCTCTCTCTTAAAATCCTATCCTAAACTTTTCCTACAACAGACGTAAGGTTCACAGGTCTATAATTACCTGGGTCATCCCTACTGCCCTTCTTGAACAAGGGCACAACATTTGTAATCCTCCAGTCCTCTGGTACTAAACCTGTAGACAATGAGGACTCAAAGATCAAGGCCAAAGGCTCCGCCTCCTCCTCCCTAGCTTCCCAGAGAATCCTCGGAAAAATCCCATCCGGCCCAGGGAATTTATCTACCTTCACACCTTCTAGAATTGATAACACCTCCTCCTTACTAACCTTAATCCTTTCAATTCTAGTAGCCCGTAAGTCGGTCGTCTCCTCTACAATATTCTCCTGTTCCTCACTGAAAACAGATGAGAAATAATCATTTAGCACCTCTCCAATCTCCACAGGGTCCACACACAACTTCCCACTTCTGTCTCTGACTGGCCTTATTCCTACCCTAGTCATCCTCTTATTCCTCACACACCTATAGAAAGCTTTAGGGTTCTCCTTTATCCTACCTGCTAATGTCTGCTCAAGTCCCCTCCTTGCTCTTCTTAACTCTCTCTTTAAATCCTTCCTAGGAAATCTGTAACTCTCTATCGCCTCATCTGAACCATCTCGTCTCATCGTCACATAAGCCTCCCTCTTCCGCTTAGCAAGAGATACAATTTCTTTAGTAAACCACTTATCACTTCTCTTACCTTATCACGTCCTCCCTGCCTGACAGGGACATACCTATCAAGGACACGCAATATCTGTTCCTTAAACCAGCTCCACATTTCGATTGTCCCGATCCCCTGCATTTTGCTAACCCATTCTATGTCTCCTAAGTCTTGCCTAATTGCATTATAATTGCCCTTCCCCCATCTATAACTCTTGCCCTGTGGCATGTTCCTACCCCTTTCCATCGCTAAACTAAACATAACTGAATTATGGTCACTCTCTCCAAAGTGCTCACCTACCACTAAATCAAACACCTAGCCTGGTTCATTACCAAGTACCAGATCCAGTGTGGCCTACCCTCATACTGTATTTTTTTAAATTCATTCACGGGATGAGGGCGTCACTGGCCAGGCCAGCATTTATTGCCAATCCCTAATTGCCCAGCTTGCTGTGGGTCAGACCAGGTAAGTATGGCAGTTTCCTTCTCTACAGAATGTTAGTATATCAGATGGGTTTTTCCGACAATCAACAGTGGATTCATGGTTAACAGAAGATTCTTAACTCCAGATATTTTATGGAATTCAAATTTCACCATCTGCCGTGGCAGGATTTGAATCCGGGTCTGCAGAACATTATCTGGGTCTCTGGATTAATAGTCCAGCAATAATACCACTAGGCCATCACCTCCCCATACAGAGGATATTCCTGGGGATACGTCCAGGGAAGTTAGTTGAGTGGAACTGAGAAATAAGAAAGAGAAGATCATGTTATTGGGATTGTACGGCAGATCGTCCAGTAGTCAGCAGGAAATTTAGAAAGAAATTTGTAAGGAGACTTCAGTTATCTGTCGGAATAACAGAGTCAGGTAGGGGATTTTAACTTTCCAAATGTTGACTGAGGCTGCCATAGTGTTAAAAGCTTGGATGGGCAGGAATTTGTCAAGTGTGTGCAAGAAATTTTTTTGATTCAGTATGCGGATGTACCTACCAAAGAAGGTGCAAAACTTGACCTATTCTTGGGAAATAAGGGGAGGCAGGTGACTTAGGTGTCAGAGGTGAAGCATAAGGAGCAAATAATCATAATTCTACTAGTTTAAAAGTAGTGATGGAAAATGAGATACTGGATCTAAAAGTTTTAAATTGGGGGAATGACAATTTTGATGGTTATTAAGCAAGAACTTTCTTGGGTTAATTGGGGCTGGATGTTGGCAGGAAGGAAATGGCTGGAAAATGGGAAGCCTTAAAAAAAACGAGATGAGACTCCAGAGATAGTATGTTCCTGTTAAGGTGAAGGGCAAGGCTGGTAGGTATAGGGAATGCTGGATGACTAAAGAAATTGAGGTTTTGGTCAACAATAAGGAGGAAGCATATGTCAGATATATAGACAGCAGGGATCGAGAGAATCCCTAGAGGAGTATAAAAGCAGGAGTATACTTGAGGAAATCAAGAGGGCAAAAAGGGGACATGAGACAGGTTGGCAAATAGGGTTAAGAAGAATCTAACGGGATTTCGTAGACTAACTAGGGAGAGAATAGGGCTGTTAAAGATCAGCAATGCCCCTATGCGTGGAACTGCAAGAGATGGGAGAGATACTAAACGAGTATTTTGCATCAGTATTTGCTGTGGAGAAAGATACGGAAGATATTCAATGTCAGGAATAGCCACATCTTGAAAAATGTCCATATTACAGAGGTGGTGGTGCTAGACATCTTAAAATGCATAACGGTGGATAAATCCCTGGGACCTGATCAGGTGTACCCAAGAACTCTGTGGGAATCTGGGTAAGTGATTACTGGGCCCCTTGCTGAGATATTTCTATCATCAATAACCACAGGTAAGGTGCTAGAAGACTGCAGGTTGGCTAATGTGATGCCATTATTTAGGAAAGATGGTAAGGAAAAACCAGGGAACTATACCAGTGAGCCTGACATCAGTGGTGGGCATGTTATTAGAAGGAATAGTCGGGGGCAGGATTTATATTTAGGAAGGCAAGGGCTGAAGAGGGATAGTCCACATGCCGTTGTGCATTGCAAATCGTGTCCCACTAACTTCATTAAGTTTGTTGAGCAAGTAACAAAGAGGATTGATGAAGTCAGAGTGGAGGGAGTGATCTATATGGATTTCAGTAAGGCGTTTGACAAGGTGACTCATGGGAGACTGGTTAGCAAGGGTGGATCACAAGGAATACAGGAAGAACAGCCATTTGGACGTAGAACTGGTTGGAAGGTAGAGGGCAGAGGGAGATGGTGGTGGGTTGTTTTTCAGACTGGAGGCCTGTGACAAGCGTGTGCCAGAAGAATTGGTGCTGGGTGCACTGATTTTGCTTATTTATAGAAACGATTTGGATGTGAACATAGAAGGTACAGTTATTAAGTCTGTGATGATAGCAAAGCTGGAGGTGCAGCGGACAGTGAACAAGGTTACCTCAGAGTACAACAGGACATGGATCAGATAGGCTAAAGAGCCAAAGTGTGGCAGATGGAGTTTAATTTAGATAACTGAGAGGTTCTGCGTTCTGGAAAGGCAAATCAGGGCAGGACCTATACACTTAATGAGGTGGTCCTGGGGTGTGTTGCTGAATAGACAGACCTGGGAGTACAGGTTCACAGTCCCTTGAAAGTGGAGTTGCAGGTGGACAGGGGACTGAAGAAGGCATTTGGTATGCTTGCATTTATTGGTCAGTGCATTGCATATAGGAGTCGGGAGATCATGTTGCAACTGTACAGGTTAGGCCATGTTTGGAATAATACGTTCACTTCTAGTCTCCCTGCTAATAGGAAAGATGTTGTGAAACTTGAAAAGGTTCAGAAAAGATTTACAAGGATGTTGCCAGGGCTGGAGGGTTTGAGCTCCAGGGTGAGGGTGAATAGGCTGGGGCTATTTTATCTGGAGTGTCAGAGAGTGAGGGGTGATCTTAAAGAGGCTTATAAAATCACGAGGGGCATGGATCAGGTGACCAGTCGAGATCTTTGGACAGGATAAAGAAAAGATTTACCAGGATCTTGCCTAGTGTGGAGGGCATTAGCTATGAGGAGAAACTTGGGTTGTTCTCACTCGAATGACAGAGGTTCAGGGAGTACCTGATAGAGGTCTACAAGATTACGAAGGGCACAGACAGAGTGGACAGTCAGAAGCTTTTTCCCCCAAGGTGGAAGAATCAGTTACCAGGGGTCATGGGTTTAAGGTGCAAGGGGCAATGTTTAAAAGTGATGCACTAGGCAAGTCATTTTACACGGAGAATGGTAGGTGCCTCGAACTTGCTGCTGGGGGTGCTGGTGGAAGCAAATACTATAGTGACTTTTAAAGGGTGCCTTGAAGGATATGGTCCCCGGAAGGGTAGGGGGTTTTAGTTGTGATGGGCAGCATGTCCGTGCAGGCTCAGAGGGCAAAAAGACCTGTTCCTGTGCTGTAATTTTCTTTGTTCTTGTTCTTGTCTTTTCCCTGGGTTAGGACAGTCAAAAACCAGACAGATTATGTTCAGGGTGAGAGGGAAAGATTTACAAGGGACCTAAGGTGGAAGGTTTTCACGCAGAGGGTGGTGCATGTATGAAATGAGCTACCAGAAGTAGTAGAGGATGCTGGTACAATTACAACATTTAAAAGGCCTCTGGATGGATATATGAATAGGAAAGGCTTAGCGAGATACAGGCCAAATGCTGGTAAATGGGACTATATTAACTTTGGATATCTGGTTGGCACAGACAAGTTGGGCAAAAGAGTCAGATTCCGTGCTGTACAGCTCTGTGACTCAATGACTCTAAGTGGCAAATGAACCAGAGATTTAATTAAGGGGCTCATCATCCACTATGTTCTTTTCCTCTGTGAATACTGACACTAAGTATTTGTTAAGTACCTCACCCACTTCCTCCCACTCCAAGTATTAATTTCCGCCTTTGCCTTTGATTGGTCTCACTAACCTCTAATGCATGTCTAAAAATGCTTTAGGATTTTCCTTAATTTTGTTTACTAAGGACATTTCATGGTCCATTTTAGCCCTGCCTAAATCCTTGTTTAAGGTCTTTCTGCTTTCCTTTTATTCTTTGAGGGCTCGGTCTCCCTTCAGTTCCTAAACTTTACCTATGCTTCCTTTCTCTTTTTGATTAAGCTCAAAATTTCACATTATCCAAAGTCAGAACCATAAAGGGCACGCACATGCTCGATGTGGATTTACCTGCAAATAGTTGCTCTCAATCTACATTCCTTAGTTTCTGCTTAACATTGGCGCAGTTAATCTTCCCTGGTTTGGTACTTTCACTCAACGAATACCTTTATCCTTATCCATAAGTAACTGAAAACTTACAGAATCAGAATCACTGTTCTTTTGAAATGTTCCCCACTGAAACTTCCACTCCCCAATACTCGGTGTGGTATTCTTTCCTAGATCAACAGTGTACATATTGCTTCAAGAAACCTGCCTGGATACAATCAAATTCCCCCCAACCACCAAGCCTTTGCACTAGTGGACTTCCAGTCAATGTAAGGGAAGCTAAAATTACCAACCTCAACAATCCTGTTTTACATTTTTCAAACACTCTGCTCCTCCATCTTCTGTTGGCTGCTGGGAGGCCTTTCTTACACTCCCAAAGTGAAAGCACCCTTCCTACTGCTGAACTCTACCCATTTATCCTCAATGGATGAGCCCTCCAAGATGTTCTCCCTCAGTACAGCTGTGATAATTCTCCCTAAATGGTAATACAACTCCCAACCTCTATTACATCCCTCTCTCAAGCTCCTGGAACATATAAATCCTGGAATGTTAAACTGCCACTTTGACCCCTTTTCAATCAAGTATCTGTAATAGCTACAACATCATGGCTATATGTATTAATCAAAGTTCTAAAGTCATCTGACATATATTATGCTCATGCCAAAACAAATACACTTCAGACTGTCAGTTCTGCCATATTCCAAAGTCTCTCTCTGTTCTTCCTCTTCGCCTTACTGGTCTTAGTCTTCAACACATTGGTCATTCGACTTGCTGCCTTACTGCTCTGGTTCCAACCTTCCTGCCACACTGGTTTAAATTCTCCCAAGTGACACTAGCAAACTTCCCTGCCAGGACACGTGTCCCTCCAGTTTAGGTCTTTCTTAAAAATAAACACAGAATATTTAAGGCAAGATAACAAAGTGTGGAGCTGGATGAACACAGCAGGCTAAGCAGCATCTCAGGAGCACAAAAGCTGACGTTTTGGGCCTAGACCCTTCATCCACATATTTAAGGCACCTGCTGTACTTAAACTTCTGGACTTGTTGAATTTCTTCCGCACTTTCTATTTTAATCTAATGGCTACAGATCTATCTTGTCCAACCTTTATTATTAAAATAACCCTTCCATCTCAGGAATCAGTTGAGTGAACCTTCTCTTAACTGTCTCTAAGCTATTATATCCTTTCTTAAATAAGGAGACTAAAATTGCACAGAATACTCTAGATGTGGCCTCACCAATGCTCTGCATAATGGCAGCAAAACATACTTACTTGTATATTCCATTCCCACTGCAATTAACAATAACATGCTATTTGTATTCCTTGCCACTTGTAAACTAGCTATTTGTTACTCATGTATCAGAACTTCAGATCCCTCTGCAACTCACAGTTCTCTAATCTTACTCTATTTAAGTAATATGATTTCCTATTCTTCTATTCTTCCAGGTGAGGTTAACAAACTTACACTTTCCTACATTATACTCCATCTGTCGCATTTGTGCCCACTCACTTAACCAGCTGTATTCCTTTGCAGACTCCTTACAACATTGCTGTAACTTACTTTACAAACTTTTCAATCACCAGTGAACAAAATCTCTTTACAACAGTGATTTGATAAAGATTCACTCACCTGAATCTGTTAACTAACTTTAGTTGATGACTAAATTTATCTAAGCTCCTTTTGTTAGGTGTAAGACATATTACCGAAATCCAACCGAGACTCAGTTACACAACGCAATACTTGTGTGATATTCTGCTTAGTCTAGTCCATATAAAAGATAAAATTACCATCACTCTGCCATTGCCATGGCTACATCCTTGAGTGAGGGAGGAAAGATGCAGGACTGGAGGGGACCAGAGATATGTTATGGAGGGATTTAAATAAAAGGATCAGAACTTTTAATTTGACGTATCGTTAGATTAAAACCACTGATGATGGGTGAATAAGGCTTGGTGCAGGTAATATACAGGAAGCAGAATTTTGGATAAAAAACTACAATACAGAAAGGGGGAGCCTGAACACAAGTGCATTGCAGATGAATCTAAAAGTGATAAAGGAAAGGCTAAAGGTTTCACAAGCAGACGGGCAGAAGCAGAAGCAGAGATGGACGATGTTGCAGAGGGAGAAGTAGGTGATCTTTATAATTGAGCAATTACAGAATTGGAAACTCAGCTCAAGCCAAATAGTCATTAAATTTCAAACCAGGTTGAGATGGTAGTCAAGGAGAGGGATGAAGTTGGTGACCTGGGCTGAATATAATGACTTATTATGCCCAATACTTGGCTGAAGCAAAATACAGTATATCTACTAGGTATCAGACAAGCACCATTGAAAGCTTGTGCGTGAACACATGTGATGAACCAATTCCCTGCTGTGTTACAACACAGCACCAGAAGCGAGTATGAATGAGTGGGTTACATTGAGCTGAAAATGGTTGATCTCATGAGAGTAAATTAATTAAATTTAAATAATTGCTTAGCACTGAATTTAAACATTGCTAAAATAAGACAAAGTTGAGTTTTTAGTCATGCAATCATCTGGGCTGATCCAAGAAACCAAACTGGAAAGGAAATATCAAACATCTCAACAATTGGTGGATTGTATCAACTCATGTTCCCTGGACTGTTCTCAGCAGGCCAGTCATGATCAACCATTATGGGCCTGCAAATCTGATCATACAATGTTCAACATTAGATGCAATTCTGCTACTGTACTGTATGTGCTGAATAACGTCCAATGTGCCAAGAATTACATCGGAAACAAATTTAAAAGATTACTAGTTGGGCTCTCAGTGATACATATTTGCGCATGCTGGCAGCTGCATATATTAATACATAGTACCCTGTTCTATTTAGGCAAAATGAATTCATGTGCATAGCGCACTTCTTCATCCAGAAGAGAGTTATGGAGATTGTCATTGGTTGGAATGTTGCCATTAGGAATGAAAACTGCCTGCTTGGTCATGTTTTTCATCCAAGATTGATGTTTAATTGTTCCAACTGCATCTCCATAAAAACTATGGCCTAACCAATCAGCACACTCTTCTCATGCTGAATAAATCACCCATGATGTGGAGGTGCCAGTGTTGGGCTGAGATGGACAAAATCAGAAGTAACATGATACCACATTATAGTCTAACAAGTTTATTTGGAATCACACAAGCTTGTGTGATTCCAAATAAACATGTTGGATTATAACTTGGTATCATGTGACTTCTGACTTTGTATCAATCAGCAGTTCGGTTCATTATGTGCCAGTCCTGACAAATGCAAGATGGTAAACTTCAATTTAGTATCTATTTCAACAATGTTTAATCCAGTTCTGATTAGTTTAAATCCTGCTTAATCTATGTCTAATTCTCCTGTTAACAGGTTTATATTTTAAAAAGCATGTTACACTTTAAGTGTATATCTTATTCCTTGCAGACTGTACCTGTGTTATTGGAGAGAGTGGGGAGAGAGCTGGTGATAGCTGAAGTTGTTGTCTCCGTGAGTCTGTGCTGACTGGTAAAGTGAGGGGTGTCACGGTTGGTTGTCGGTTCTGGAGAGACCCTGGCAATGACCCCTGTGATGATGTCAGGCCTGCAAACAATGCAACATGTCACCAAGATTGGAAAATTGATGCAGTGATCAGACTCATTTTGTGGGGATCTGTTCTTGTACCCAGATCCTGCACAGACTGAAGTAAGTTGACCAATTGGCCCTCTTCGACAGGTGAAAACTGCTGGCCCTAACTCAACAGTTTCTCAGTAAGGGGATATAAATCAGGTCACAGAAACATTTCCATTTGTAAAATTTGCAAATAATTTTGGCCTAATACTAAAAGGGTCATTAGGACTACCCCAACATAGGAATCTGCCTTTCGTACACTTGAATCTTTCCCAACTTTTGTCTGGTTGCTCTGCTAGAAAATGAACTGCAGATATTATTCTCCCAAGACTAAACCCTGGTTTGATACAGCGATGCTCTCTAATATCAGTCTTTGCATCCAAGATCCCTTCGTATACACGCTGGCTATTGGTGCAAATGTACCCTCACATACCCTGGCTGTTGCTATTGAGGCCTAGATGGTTCAGATTTGCTGCCAGGTTTCCAGTGCTGTTTGCACTGCTCAGGGTTGGGAACGTTGACTCCTCTGGATCTAGTGGAGTAGGAAGAGGTGGCGGGAAGTGAATGGTTGTGAGATCTGGCAGGGATCCTCCGGTGTTATGAGCAACAGGCATCAGTGTTGTGGTATTTTCCTGGTCTGCGGATGGGAAAATACTGTTTAAAAAAGAAGAAAAAAAAATGAAGTTTCAACTTGTAATACAGAGATACACCCACCTGAGAACATTAATCTTAAACAGGTGCTTGTGTAGGAAGAGATTAGCAGTTTTGAAATCATCAGATTACAAAAAAGACCCTGTTCCACACCATCTAAACACTAATTTATATAAGTCTCTCACACATGCACAGTTGAAGTTCAGAAAGTCTACTCACTTGATTCCTGGGACCTCACATGATTTCGGCCGTGATGATACAGACTGTGAAGAAAAACCAATAAAATGAGAAACATTTTAAAAATGACATGGACAAAGCAATGAAACCTATTAGCTGCAATTCCTCTACAGTTTAAACTGCGTTTGGAGAGACCCCACTGTTTTTCCTCCAACATCTCAAAGATTATGTCAGTACTTGATTACTAAATTATGTCTAGTCTAGGAATTATTCTCAGTGTTGAGTGTTGGGCAGAGTATTAGTTTTCCTCTTTAGCAAATAATTCCAACAAATTATTTTTGAATTTCAACTCACTTATTTTGTTCCATCATGATGTCTATTTCTCTCCTGTGAAGCTATTAGGTCTGATGTAATTAAATTATATTGAAGAATTAGTGTCTTTATTCTTTCTGCCCCTATCCACACTCTTCTTGTCTTTTTTTCCTTCATTCATTCACAGGATGAGGGCATCTCCAGCTAGGCAGTATTTAATGCCCATCCCTAATTGACCAGAGGGCAGTTTAGAGTCAACCACATTGATGTAGGTCTGGAGTCACAGGTAGGCCAGACCAGGTCAGGATGGCAGTTTTCTTCCCTAAAGGACGTGAATGAACCAAATGGGTTTTTCCAACAATTGACAATGGATTCACGGTCATCATTAGATTCTTAATTCCAGATATTTATTGAATTCAAATTCCATCATCTGCCATGGCAGGTTCGAGCTTGGGTCCCCAGAACATTCTGGGTATCTGGATTAACAGTCCAGCAATAATACCGCTACGCTATCGCTTCCCCCGGTGGTCTTCGACTCTTTAAACTGTGATCAAACTCCATGGATCTTGTGGCCTCAATGCTTAGAGGTAGCAGCCAATATGAAACAGAGAACCAAACAAAGAAACAGGTTCTAGCGCTAATCAGCTGATCTGAGGGAGGGCCAGCAATTTTGGGATTTCGATCAAATCTGGATGAGGGAAAATTATCACATTATGTAAAATAATAATAAAAGCTTTTTCAAGTACATAAAAGAGGGAAAGGGTAGCTAAAGTGAGAATTGGCCCCTTATAGATTGAGACTAGAGAATGAACAATGGGAAATGACGTAATGGCAAAGGCTTTGAAGAAGCATTTAGCATCCCTCTTCAAAGGGAAAGATATAAACAGCATCCCAAGAATAGCAGAGTATCAAGTTGCAAAAGGGTGCGAAGGGGAAAAACTTTAAAATAACTACTAAAGAAAATGAAGTGGAAAAGCTAATGGAACTTAAAGTCAACAAGTCCCTGGACCTGATGGTCTGCCTTCTACGGTGTTAAAAGTAATGGCTTGCAGAGATAGGAAACGCATTGGTTGTAACCTACCAGAAATCTCAGTGGATTTGAAAAATGTAAATGTAACACTATTCAAGAAAGGAGGAAGACAAAAAGCAGGAAATTATATCTCAAATTAATCTCACATCTCTGACTGGGAAAAATCAAAGGGGTAGAATCAGGATAGTTTAGAAAATCATAACACTATGAAACAAGGTCAACATAGTTTTTGGGTAAAGGAAATTTATCAAAGCTCCTGCAGGACGTATAAGCATGTACCACTAGGTGTGGTATATTTGGCTTTCCAGAAGGTATTCTGTAAGATGCCACACTAAAAGTCTACAAAACAAGCTAACAGCTTATTGTGTTGGGGACAATATATTCAAATGGTTATGAACTTTTTAATTAACAGCAAAGAGTCATTTACAGGACGGCAAATGTAATTGATGGGCCAGTATGAGGGACCTTAAATATTCACAATCAACATTACTGCCTTGGAGTCAAATTTGTTGATGATACAAAGACAGATAGGAAAGAAAATCGCAAGGAGGATAGAAAGAGTCTGTAAGGTGATACAGATACATTACAGAAGTGGGCAAAAACACTGACATGAGCAAATTCCATCTTTTTGATCATAAAGAGACTATGTCCCCTGGTTCTAGATTCACCAGTCCGTCAAGGCCTGAAAATTTTGTACGTTTCAATGAGATCAGCTTTCAATCTTCAAAACTCTAGAGACTACAGTTCCTGTTTTGTCAATCTCTGCTCAATACACAATCGTAACATGCTTCAGGTTAGAGACAGCAGGAGCTGCCGATGCTGGAGAATCTGAGATAACAAGGTGTAAAGCTGCATGAACACAGCAGGCCAAGCAGCAGAGGAGCAGGAAAGCTGATGTTTCGGGTCTGGACCCTTCTTCTGAAATGGGGGAGGAGAGGGGGATTCTGAAATAAACAGTGTGGGGGGGGGGGGGGAAGCAGATGGAAGATGGATAAAGGAGCAGATAGGTGGAGAGGAGACGACAGGTCAAGGAGGCAGGGTTGGAGCCAGTAAAGGTGAGTATAGATGGGAGTTCGGATAGGGATTGGTCAGTCAAGGGAAGACGGACAGGTCAAGGAGGTGGGGATGAGGCTGGCAGGTAGGAAGTGGGGATGGGGGTTGGGGTGGGAGAAAGGACGGATAGGTTAGGAAGGCGGGGACAAGCTGGGTTGGTTTTGGGTTGCAGTCGAGAGAGGGGAGATTTTGAAGCTTGTGAAGTCCACATTGATACACTGGGCTGCAGGCTTCCCAAGTGAAATATGAGATGCTGTTCCTGCAACCTTCAGGTGGCATCCGTGTGGCACTGGAGGCGGCCTAGGATGGACATGTCGTCTAAGGAGTGGGAAGGGGAGGTGAAGTGATTCGCGACTGAGACGTATAGTTGTTTGTTGCGAACCGAGTGTACGTGTTCCACAAAGCAGTGTCCAAGCCTCTGCTTGGTTTCCCTAATGCAGAGGAGGCCACATCGGGAACGGCAGATACATATACCTTTTTAGCAGATATGCAGGTGAACATTTGTTTGATGTAGAAGGTTTTCTTGGGGCCTGAGATAGGATGAGGGAGGAGGTGTGGGGGGAGGTGTAGCGCTTCCTGTGGTTACAGGGAGACGTGCCGGGGGTGGTGGCGCTGGTGGGAAGCGTGGAGCGGACAAGACAGTCACAGAGAATGGTCCCTCCGGAAGGCAGATAAGGGTGGGGAGGGAAAAATGTCTTTGGTGTTGGGGTCAGATTACAGGTGGCAGAAGTGCCAGAGGATGATGTGTTGGATCCGGAGGTTGGTGGGACGGTACGTGAGGACGAGGGGGATTCTGTTCTGATTGTTATTGTGGAGAGGGGTGTGAGGGATGAGTTGCGGGAAACACGAGAGATGTGGTCGAGGGCATTTTCGACCACTGTGGAGGGGAAGCTGCGATGGAAGAGTTGTATTCTAGGTAGCTGTGTGAGTTAGTAGGCTTGAAACAGATATCGGTTTCCAGGTGGTTGCCAGAGATGGAAACAGAGGGGTCCAAGAAGGTGAGAGAGGTATCAGAGATGGTCAAGGTGAACTTAAGGTTGGGGCGGAAGGTGTTAGTGAAGTGGATAAACTGTTCAAGCTCCTTGTGGGAGCATGAGGCGTCGCCATTACAGTCAGTTATTGATGTAACGGAGGAAGAGGTGGGATTTAGGGCCAGTGTAGCTTCCGAAGGGGGACTGTTCCATGTGCCTCAGGTTAGTCTTGTGAATCCCCCTTGAAATTAAGACCAAAATGCCAGTTGCCGCCTTAATTTCTTGCTGGACTGCATGCTAGCTTTTAGTGACTTCTGGAGAAGACACCCGGGTTGCCTCTCAATATTTAAGAAATATTTTGCCATACTGGTTTTTCTAACAGAGTACCTTCACATTTATTCACATTACATTTCTCTTGCCATGTCCTAACCCATTCAGTGGGTGTGTCCAAATCCTTTTGAAGCTCACTTGCAGTCTCAACACGACTTATATTCCCATCCATTTTGGTGTCATCAGCAAATTTGGAACTATTATGATTTCTTCCCCACGTTCAATCATTAACATGGATTACAGAAATCTTTCAGAATCTGTACAGTTACAAAAGATAGCCAGCAGCGTATCCAGCATATCTACAGCTACTTCCTTAAATGCTCCAAGATGAAAGTCATCTGGTACAAACTGATCAAACCTCAATTTAGCAAATTTTTCAGGTTAATAGCTCTTAACTAATTCTAACCTTTTCTTGTTTTTCAGTTACAGTAAGTCCTTTGGTTGGCTAGTATTTCTGGGGTTTTTTTTTTGTATATTCTTCTATGAAGAGAGATGCGAAATAACTATTTAGTTTCTCCGCCTTTTCCGTATGGTCCATGACAAATTCTTCTGTATCCACTCTTGATCAGCTCACATTTATCCCTGCTAGCTTTCCTCCTTACACGTCGGCAAAAAAATTTACAGTCTGTTTTTATTGCCCCAGTAGCTGGGGCAATAACATTTTCTCTTCCGTGATCAGTTTCTTTGACCTCCTTTGCTGGGCTCTAAATCGCGTCCCTTAGCACTATTTCTGGTATTCTTTGAAGTCATTTCTTTGATCTAACAATTCTTCTATCACAAACTTGATCTTTACCTTTGCATGCCTGCACCTTAGAGGAAAGCTTATCTGTTGAAGACCTTTCAGTATTTAAAAAAAAAATTTCACATGATAATGCAAGGTGGCAGCAAGGTTTTAAAAAGCACAGTGAGCAGGAAGTGGCTTCATTCTGAACACAGCGCTGAGAGAGGAGGCAGCAAGTTCAAAACGTATTGAGAGCAATTTGTGTCTTCATTAGAAACAGGAATAAGAGTGGGCCATATGAGTCTGCTCTGTCATTCAATATGATCATGGTTGATCATCCAACTCAGGACCCTGTTCCCACTTTCACCCCATATCCTTTTATCCCTTTAGCCCGAAGAACGAGGTTCAACTTCTTCTTGATAACAAACAGAAAAGTACAGCACAGGAACAGGCCTTTGACCAACCAGCCTGTGCTGACTTGACGTCTTTCTAAACTAAAAACGTTCTGTAGCCTCATGGGCTGTATCCCTCTATTTCCTGACTATTTGTATCTGTCACAATGCCTCTTAAATGTTGCTATTGCATCCATCACCACCACCTCCTCTGGTAGCACGTTCCAGGCACTTACCACCCTCTGCAAAGAAAAAAAATGCTGCCTCTCTTCTCTTTGAGCTTACCCTTTTACCTTAAACTTATGTCCTATAGTAACTAACATTTCTGTCCTGGGTCAAGACTCCACCTATCTATTCCTCTCATAATTTTGTAAACTTCAATTAGGTCGCTCCTGATCCTGTGATATTCAACTGAAAACAAACCAAGTTTGTCCAATCTGTTCTCATAATTAATACCTTCAAACCATACACCATCTGGTAAAATGTTTCTGTACCCTTTACAAAGCCTTCACATCCTTCCGGTCATGTGGAAACTAGAACTAGAACTAGAACCAGAACAATATTCCAAATGTGACCTAACTGAACTTCTATACAACTACCAATGTGATTTGCCAAGAGTTAACCATTTAATGCTTTGACCTCCCTCAGCTGTTTCTTGTGGCAGAGAATTCCAGAGACTCACCACTCTCTGGATGAAACATTTCCCCCTTCTCATGCTGTTAGAATTTTACAAGTTTCTAGAGACTTTCTTCTAAATGCCAATGAATACAGTCCTAATCAATCAAGTCTCACAACAATCATGATTCTGAACACAGTGCCAAGACAGCACTCAGTAAATTTAAAACGAAACTGGACAATAAATAGTGACTTCATTCAGAAGTGTCAAGAGAGTGGCCAGGTATGAAAAAGAACGCAACAGCAACATCAGAGGAAATCTCTAAGTTTATCGGCAAAAATCTGGTTTTGAGGAGTGAGTCTAAATAGCTTTGAACTAAAAACAAATCATATCATTATAAGGAAGCAGCAGCTACTCAAATGTCAGATAGGAACTCCAGCAAAAGGGATAGAAAATTAAATCAAGACAAAATAAAATAAAATAATAAAGTAAAATTGGAAGAAAATAAAGTTAATCTAGTTGAAATGTTTATAGTAAGTTTATACTTATTCTGAAGATAACAAAGTTTTCACAGTTACAGGACGGAAGTGAAATGTACACCTTGAAGTATGTGTGAAGTTGTGGACACACCATGTGTCCCAGGTAAACACATCCACAGAACAGTCACCAGTTGAATAAGGTGGAACCCTGGGTTTCAAAATTTGAACAATGGCTGAAGTCACCGCCAGATACATGGAGATGTGTCAGATTTTGGGAGGTTATCACACTGCAGATTAAAAGCATTAGGCAGAGGGGAAACTGGGTAATCCTAGAAAACCAGGCAAGCAGTGCACATTGTGGAAACAAATGAAGGCGAATGTTTCTTAGGAGAATGCAGCAAGAGACAGGTCATGGTATCCAAAGGCATTTCAGCAGTAGGCGGGTGGGGAGTAGAGAAGAATGGAAGAACAATAAGAACAAAATTAAAAAGCAGGACCTCAAAAATAGTATTCTTAGGCTTATTCCCAGTGGCATGTGCTCATGAGAATAAGAGGAGGAGGATCGATCAATGGAACAGGAAACTGGAGAACTGGTGTACCAGGTACACCATCAAATCTGAGGCATTTGGGCCAGTTTCAGGCAAATAGGAGTGGCACATGCTAGAACTGATATCCCTGCAGGGAGATTTGCTTGTGCTGTTGGGGTTGGTTTAAATTAGTTTGTAAGGGGATGGAACCTGGGGGGTAACAAATTGGAATGGAGTTAAACTGGTAACTGGAAGCAGAAAATCTGCCAGGGAGATGAGAACAGAGGAGAAACAAAGTTAAGCATTCAGTATGTTTGTCCTTTTGATATAATTCCACACGAGAAAGTAAAGTGCACTCTACTTGAATGCATGCAGCATTTGCATCAAGATAGAAGATGTAAAAGCAGAATGCCATTACAGAAATCTGGTTGTAAGGTGGCCAGTACTGGAAAGTAAACATTTAGTGGACATTTAGGAATGACAGGGGGTGGATTTGCATTAATAACACAAGGTGGGAACAACATGTCAGTAGGGAGAATCCTTGATCGGAAGAACAAATGTGTGAAATCTGTTTGATTGGAACTAAGAAACAGCAAGGGGCGACAGACTTCAGTTAAGGTTATTTATAGGTGACCAGGCAGTAGTGAGAGTGTGGAACATGGTATTAATCAGGAGTTGAGAGAAGCTTGTAGCATGGGCAGAGTTATTGTGAGTGACTTAAATTTGCATAAAGGCTAGGTAAATCAACTGAGCACTAAAGCTGTGGAGGACAAGTTTCTGCAGTGTTTTAGGGGTGGCTTTCTAGAGCAGTACGTTGAAAAGCCATGTAGAGGCCAGGTTATTCTGTGTCTAGTAAGAAGATAAAAGGTGATTTGTCGAAGGATCTTTAGCAATGAGTGTTCACAATATAATATAACTTTATGTTTAAAGTCTTTGAGAAGATTTGTAGCTCGGGTCGTGGATGAGTTTGCAGCCTTGCTCACCGAGCTGGCATGTTTGATTGCAGACTTTTCATTACCCTGACAGCTAAGGTTGTCAGTGCACCTCAGTGAAGCTTTGCTGTTCCGTCCCGCTTGTTATTTACATGTCTCAGTTTGCTGAGGTGGTTGGTATTACTTCTGGTTTTTGACCTTCAGTAGTTTGCACATAGGGTTTAGTTTAATGTGTTTGTTGACAAAGCTCTGGTTGGAATGCCAGGCCTCCAGGGATTCAGTGGCATGTCTCTGTTTGGCTTGTGCTATTATGGATACCCTGTCCCAGTCAAGTTCCTGCTTTGTCTGTGTGTATTGAAAGTAATTAGAATTGGTTGCATCTGTTGGTGGTTAGTTGGTGTTCGTGTATCCTTATTGCCAGCTTTCTTCCAGTTTGACCTATGTAATGTTTCTCACAGTCCTTGCATGGTATTTTGTACATCACAGTAGGTTTATTGGTTGTAGACATGGGATCCTTTACATTTGTCAGTAGCAGTCACAGGGTGGTTGTTGGCTTGTGGACTACCCCAATGCCTAGGGCAAAAATACCATGCAAGGACTGAGAGAAACATTACATCGGCCAAACTGGCAGAAAACTGGTAATGAGGATACACAAACACCAACGCCAACTAGCCACCAGGAGAGACAACCAATTCTCACTGGTCTCAGTACACAAGGACAAAGAGGAGATGAATTTGACTAGGGCAACACATCCAGAAATAACACAAGCCAAACGCCTGGCATTCCAAGCGGGACTCCATCAACAAACACATTGAATTGGATCCGATATACAACCTACTGAAGAACAAAACCGGAAGTAATACCAACCACACCAGCAAACTGGGGCACATAAATAACAAATGGGTCGGAACACCAACGCTTCACCAGAGGCACATGAATGATGTAGCCTAGCAGGGTAACAAAACATCTGCAACCAGCTCAGTGAGCAATTCTACAACCTCAATTTTATGTTTGAAAGTGAACTAGTTTAATGAGAAGGGTATTAAAATTTGAATATGGGAAATTAAGAAAGCATGAGGCACATGTTGGCTGAGCTGATTGGGAAAATATTCCAGAAGGCATAGCTGTATATAGGCAGTCGATAGTGTTTAAAGAACAATGAAGTTTACATTGCTTCAAGGTTGCAAAATATCAAAAAAAAATCAGTCAACTGTTGTTGATAAAGCAAGTTAGGGATTGTGCAAGATTGAAAGAAAAGGCTTATAACGTGGCTAAAAGTATTAATAAATCTGAGATTTGGAAATTTTTTTAAAAATCAGCAAAGGAGAACCAAGAAACTAACGAGTAGTGGTATACAAACAGAATCTAGCAAAAAACATAAAAATGGACTATAAAATCTAATACAGGTATGCAAAAAGGAAACTGCTGACATAGAAGAATGAGGGTCTGTTAAAAGCAGGGCTAGGAAAATTTATAAACGAGAATCGAGAAACTGCAGAGAAGCTAAATGATTAGAATCAGTGTGGATGCAGGCCATTTGGCCTATCAAGTCACACCAACCTGAAGAGCATCCCACCCAACCCACTGAAGAACATCTCACCCCAACCATCCCCTACCCAATCGCTGTAACCCTGCATTTCCCATCCCTGGGCACTTGGGCAATTTAGTATGGGCAATCCACCTAACAAGTACATCTCTGGACAACGGGAGGAAATCAGAGCACCTGGTGGAAACGCACGCAGATAAGGGGACAATGTGCAAACACCACAAAGACAGTTACACAAGGTTGGAATTGAACCCTGGTCCCCGGTGTTGTCAGGCAGCAATGCCAGCCATTTGACAAAAACATAAATTGCTGGAAAAGCTCAGCAGGTCTGGCAGCAACTGTGGAGAGATATCAGAGTTAACATTTCAGGTTGAGTAACCCTTACTCAGAACTGACCCAAAATGTTAGCGCTGCTTCTCCCCACAGATGCTGCCAGACTTTTCCAGCAATTTTTTTTTGTTTCTGATTTACAGCATCTGCAGTTATTTTGGTTTTTATTTAGGAGGTTATCAATATGTTTTGTGTCTATCTTCACAGAGGAAGATATTAAAAAAACTCCCAGAATTACAAATCCAAATGACTAGGGAGAATGAGAAATTAAAGGAAAATAGCAGTATTGAGATGATCACACTGGAGAAACCTGCTAAATCCCCAGGTCTTGAGACTGTATATCCGACAAATTGATAGGAGGTGGTTACAGTGATAGTCGATGCATTGGTAACCATCTTCCAAAATTCCACTGATTTTGTACTGAATCCTGCAGATTAAAAGCCAGCTAATATCACTCCACCATTGAAGAAAGAAGTAAGGAGGAAAAGAAGGGAACTACAGACCCAGATAACAAAGTGTGGAGGGCCTAGACCTTTCTAACAATTTGCTGGAAATTCATAAACAAGAACAGAAATTGTTGGGGAAACTCAGCAGTTCTAGCAGCATCTGTGGAGAGAAAGCAGGGTTAATGTTTTGGGTGCACGGACCCTTCTTCAGAGCTGGAATTTCATGTTAGTTTTCAGGGTCTTGTTGACAAAGGCACCCAAGTCCCTTTGGGTATCTACACTTTCTAACTTTTCACCTTTTCTTAAAAAAAAATACTGTGCACATCTGTGCTTCCAACCAAACTGGATAACCTCACATTTTCCATTCGTATTCCATTTGCCATGTCTAAGCCTATCTGAATCCTCCTGAAAATGTTTTACATCTTCATCACAACACACATTCCTGCTTAGCTTGTATCATCTGCAAATTTGGAAATATTACATTTGGTCCCCGTGTCTAAATCTTGATGATAAAGCCTTTTCTGATGAAGGGCCAAGGACCGAAACGTCAGCTTTTGGGCTCCTAAGATGCTGCTTGGTCTGCTGTGTTCATCCAGCTCCATACTTTGTTATCTCGGATTCTCCAGCATCTGCAGTTCCCACTATCTCCGAACTACAGACCCATCAGCCTTACATCAGTCATATGTAAGATGTCAGAATTTATCATATGGAACGTACTAAAATGGATATAAAATAAATGTAGATGCTGGAAATCTGAAACAAAAACAGAAATTGGTGCAGAAACTCAGCAAGTCTGGCAGCATCTGTGGAAAGAAAGTTGAGTTAACATTTCAAGTCCAATGACCCTTCTTCTCTTTCACGATAAATGGACACTTGCCTAAAAATAATCTGATTGGACATAATCAACACGGATTGATAAAATATCATGCTTGACAAATTTGGAGTTTTTTTGAAGATGTTATTTTTAAAAAATTGACAAAGGATAGTTGATAGATGCAGCATATTTAGAGTTTCAGAAGGCTTCTGATCTGGTCATAGAGTCAGACAGCATGGAAACATGGTCAGCAAAATTATTGTTCACAGTTTCAGAGCAGTGTACCAGCATTGATTAAGGAATGGCTAAGAGGCAGGAAACAGACAGTAAGAATAAACAGGTTGGCAGATTACACCTAGTGTGATACTGCAAGGATCTGTACTGGGGCCCCAGCTGTTTAAATACAGGTTAAGATTTAGACACGGGGACCAAATGCAATATTTCCAAATTTGCAGATGATACAAGCTAAGCAGGAATGTGTGCTGTGATGGAGATATAAAACATTTTCAGGAGAATTCAGATAGGCTTAGACATGGCAGATGGAATACGAATGGAAAATGTGAAGTTATCCAGCTTGGTAGGAAGCACAGATGTGCACAGTATTTTTTTTAAAAGGTGAAAGGTTAGAAACTGTAGATATGCAAAGGGGCTTGGGTGACTTTGTCAACAAGTCATTGAAAGCTAACATGAAATTCCAGTTCTGAAGAAGAGTCAGTGCACCCAAAACATTAACCCTGCTTTCTCTCCACAGATGCTGCTGGAACTGCTGAGTTTCCCCAATAATATCTGTTCTTGTTTATGAATTTCCAGCAAATTACTAGGAAGGCTAATTTAATATTAGCCAAATCATAAGAAGATTTGATACTGGAGAAGCAGTCTTATGTCAACTGCATAGGAGTTTGGTTAGATTGTACCTGGAGTACTGTATATACAGTTTTGGTCATCTTATCTCATGAAAAATATTACTGTCAGCAGGAGTACCATGAATGTTAACCTGATGGCAGGATTGTCCTCTGAGGAGAGAATGAGTTAACAGGGCTCACACAGGTCATTGTAAACTCTGGGATCAACTGTTTTTTTGGATAAAGGATATTTTCAGTTTTAGGATACACTTACCCATAGTATAGGCTTGATCAGGACTTTTTGGGGGGAAAAAAGTCATGCTTGGCCCAAATACACCTATGGATGCAGTGAGTTTGGGCTTTTTGGGAACAAATCTTGCTCTTAGGTCCATTCAGACCATCCAAAGACTTTTTATGAAGGACCTGCCTTCAATTCTCTTTGGGTCCATATTTGAAGTGACCTTCTGTTTTCAAGTCTTTTCAATTTTTGGACACACAAATGAAAGATATCCCAAACATCTAAAGGTTGTCTAGAAGTCGAAAAATCATCAGTAATCTCATTGGAACCTACAAAGTATTTAAATGGATAAACAAGGTAGACACAGCTAAAATGTCTCTGCTGGTTGTGAAGTTTCAAACTGGGGTCACAATTTAAAATAAGGAAGATACATTTAGGACTGAAATGAGGAATTTTGTTCTTACTCAAAGTGATATATCGTTGGAATTCCCCAACCCCAGACAGCGGTGAAAGTTCAGTCTTTTGAGTATATTTAAAGTGGAGGTTAACAGATAGCTGATTGCCAGTGATGTAAAAGCTCAAGGGGGCAGTGTGGAAAGAAGGCATTGAAGTATTCAAATCAACTGTAATGATAAAACATGGTGGAGAAGGTGTGATGGGTTGTTCTATGTTCTTACGTTTTTGTATATTTTCCCAAGGCATCATAGTGAACTTGCCCTTTATGCCTTCATAGTTTTCTTTGCTCAGATTTAAGACATTATTTTCAGAACAAACTATGCCTGCCTGCGATTTAAAGGATAGCTCCTCCAACAATGCAACAAACCCTTGATGCCACATCATAATATTTGCCTGGATTTTGGGCTTGTTCCTTGATGGAAGGTTGAAAATATGACCTTGCAACTGGGGGCAAAGTGAGACTACCGAGCCACAACTGATGGGCTGTGGTCATCTGAGCAACTTTCCTCACTGTAAAAGCTAAGCATAAATTTAAAATTAAACAATAGATGTGAAAAATTTTGAGATCTTCTTAGGCTGTGAAAGGAATCGTAAAACAAAAGTGTTTTCTTTCCTCCTGAAGCACAACCTAGCGCAGCTATCAGTACTTTCCGTGAAAAAGGAGAAGATTGAGGTTTCTCATTTAAAATTAACACAACATATGAAGATTGATGAGCATCACAAACAATAATAAAGAAAGAAAAATGAGCTTAAGAAAAGATGATGAGTTGCTACTGACACTAATGAAAGGTCAAAGATCTACATAAAGTACCATAATAGAATGTAATGGATCCACAACTAAATTGAGATGGAAAATCTGACTCACTTTCCAGGAATTCCAAATTCCCTTCAGACAAATTAAACATTAAATATCCTACAGTACCTTTTTGTTGTCCCACAGCGGTTTGGATAGTGATTTATCAGTCTCAGACGTAGTCTCTTCCATCCCAGGAACCGTTAACAATAACACTGAGCGGAGAGAGAGAGGGGGGGGGGGGGGAGAGAGAGAGAGAGAGAGAGAGAGAGAGAGAGAGAGAGAGAGAGAGAGAGAAAAATAAAAAGAGATACACACACAATAAATGGTTGAAGAACTAGACAAGACACAAAACAAAACAGGAAGAAACGCACTGTTCCCACTATCACCAATGTCTCTAATGCACAGAAGACTACTCAATGCTGTCAGATTATTTTCTGAAACTTCTGTTCATACTCGAGGGAGGCCCATTGGTATCTGATGAACCAAATGCCAAATAGGATTCAGGATTTGCGGGATCAGTTGGGCCTGAAGTATCTTGCTTCAAATAAAAATGAACAGTCAAACACTGCAGCTAAAAATGGACTTCATCCAGAAAACAGGAACTTTTTCTTTCATAGCCCTTTCAGTGCTCTCTTTCGCTTCATATTCCTTCAACATCCTGTGCCCGGTTCCTGATAAATGCAGTACAAGAATTCTTCCCCTTTCATCTTTTTTCTAATTCTCTCTTCAACCTAAGCAATTAGGTGGTTTCACTGCTCAGTCTAATCTGATCCTCACATGCACTTTTCAGCATTGCTGATAGACAGGGACAAGAGTTGAATTTCTCCCTTCTCAGGGACAGGGTATGGAGGTTAAGTATAGAGCCATACAGGCTACATGCAAGCACAGACTTGAGGGGAAATTGGAATACATGTGGGTTGAAAGCGCATTCATCCTAAGCCTTAATAACTGAGTTCAGCCCTTTTTCACAAGTACTTACACATTAGACTTTTGAACAGAGACAGAGAAACAAGCTTTCAATATTATTTAGACCTGCATCAAGTTCACCTAAGAGGATGTTCTGAATCCAGGTATAATTCAAGAGCACGTTGAATCTCAGATGGGAAATCTAAACAGATCTAACATTCAGCTCTTCCAGAGACACAATGGCCAGTTATATACTGAAGAACACTTAACATGATGTTACTATTGTACTTACACTGTCATGAACAAGCCTAGCAGGGCTCCATTTTCAACAAAGCAGGGAGTGCAAATCAGACAACTTCACCACTAAAATAGCAATCATTGAAATACTGAGATGTACACAATACACGTTGCACATATGATACTGCCTGAAGAACTTAATCAATATCTGTTCAACTGATCAATACTTACCTCATAGATATATGCTAAACAACTGATCATTATCTGCACCATGGTAATCCAGCCAACCTCAAACTCAGCCCAGTCAACCTCACTAACCTACTTGTAACAGCTGCATGTATCTGTCTGTATTGGGAGGAATGACATCTCCACTTTGTGGAGACACTGAGCACATCTCTCATCTTTATTCAGCAACACCAGTGTGTTAAAGGGAGAAATTCAGAGTGGATCCTGCAACTGATAGGTGGGCATCCACAAGGTGCTGTGGGCCACTGGAAGCAGCAGAATCATACTCCAACACAATATTCATTCTCACGACCTGATATACCCCCAAACACCATTATCATCAAGCTAGGGGAGAAACCTTCGTTCAAAAGAACAGTGGAGGCCATGCCAGATCAGTACCAGGCATATCTTAAAAGTTAAGTGAAGCCACAGAACAGGTCTACTTGCACACTGGACAGCATAAGCAGCAAGTGATAAACAGAGCATAGTGGTTCCATAATTAATGGGTCAGAATTACGCAATGCAGTCCTACCACACACTGTCATGAATTGTGGACAACTGACCAACACACTGGAGGCGGCTCCACAAATATCCCCATTCTCAATGACAGGGAGTCAAATCAACAGTGCAAAAGATAAGGCTGAAGTACTAGCAACAACCTTCAGTCAGAAGTACCAAGTGAATGACCGTCCTTTACAGCAGAAGTGTGGAGGAATTTCTTTCAGCCAGAGAATGGTGAATCTGTGGACCCTGTTGTTGCAGATTGCTGTGGAGGTCAAGCCATTGAGTTTCTTTCAGACAGAAGTAGATCAGTTCTTGAATAGTAAGGGGATCAAAGATTAAGGGGAGAAGGCAAGAGAATGGGGCTGAGAAACAGTTCAGCCACTATTGTATGGTACAGCAGACTTGATGGGCCAAATGATCTAATTCTGCTCCAATGTCTTATGGACCACTATAACATTCCAGCAATAGTAATGAAGACTTACGCTCCAGAACTAGCTGCTCATCAACAAAGCTGTTCCTGTAGACCTACAACACCGGCTACTATCAGTGGAAATTTGTCTAGGAGTGCCTGCACACAAAACCAGGTCAAATCCACGCTGGTCAATTATCAAAGTCCAACGTAATATTCATCCTCACGACCTGATATACCCCCAACCACCATTATCATCAAGCTAGGGAAGAAACCTCCGTTCAAAAGAACTGCTCCATCAGTCCACTGTCAATCAGCATGCAAGGTTTCATCAACAGTGCTCTCAAGCAGCACCGGCTCAGAGAGGCCCAGTTCGGGTTGATCAGGGCCACTCAGCTCCTGATCTCATTACAGACTTGGTTCAAAAATGGATGAATGAACCGAATTCCAGAGGTACATAGAACATAGAAAAGTACAGCACAGTACAGGCCCTTCGGCCCACGAAGTTGTGCCGTGGAATAATCCTAATCCAAAAATAAAATAACCTAACCTACATTCCCCTCAATTCACTGCTGTCTATGTGCATGTCCAGCAGTCGCTTAAATTGTCACTAATGACTCCGCTTCCACAACTACCACTGGTAAACTATTCCATGCGCTCACAACTCTCTGGGTGAAGAACCTCCCTCTGACGTCTCCTCTATACCTTCCTCCTAACACCTTAAAACTATGACCCCTCGTGGCAGTCAATCCTGCCCTGGGTAAGTGTCTCTGGCTATCGACTCTATCCATGCCTCTCATTACCTTGTACACCTCGATCAGGTCACCTCTCTTCCTCCTTCTCTCCAGAGAGAAAAGTCCGAGCTCAGTCAACCTCTCCTCGTAAGACAAGCCCTCCAGTCCAGGCAGCATCCTGGTAAACCTCCTTTGCACCCTCTCCAAAGCCTCCACATCTTTCCTATAATAGGGCGACCAGAACTGGGCACACTATTGTAAGTAAGGTGATAGTGACTGCCCTTGACACCAAGTGTGGCATCAAGAAACCCTGACAACCTGCAATCAATGGGAATCGTTGCGGGGGGGAATCCTCTCCAGTGGTTGGAAACATATCTGGTATATTAGAAGATGGATGTGATTTTTGGAGCTCAGTCATTACAGCTCCAGTCTCTGCAAGTGTTCCTCAGGGTAATGTTCTAGGCCCAACCATCTGCTGCTGCTTCATCAATAACCTTCTTGCTACCATAAGGTCAGAAGTGTGGATGTTCACCAATGATTGCACAATGTTCAGCACGATTTCTGACACCTAGGATACAGAAGCAGTCTATGTTCAAATACAACATGATCTGGACAATATCCAGCTTGGGCTGAAAAGTGGCAAGTAATATTTGCGCCACACAACGCAGGCAATGATCATCTCCATTAAGAGACAATCTAACCACCATCCCTTGAAAGTGAATGGCGTTACCATCACTGAATCACCCACTACCAATATCCCGGGTATAACCATTGACCAGAAACTGAACTGGGCTAGCCGTATAAATGGAATGGTTCTAAGAGTAGGTCAAAAACAAGGAAATTGCTGCAAGTAACTTACCTCCCGAGTTCCAAAGACTGTCCACCAGCTACAATCAACAGAGTGATGGAACAGTCTGCACAACACCCAAGCAACTTGACACCAACCAGAACAAAGCAGCCCACTTGACTGGCACCACGTTTATAAACATCGACTCCCTACAAGACCAACACTCAGCAGGAGCAGTATGATTATTTTAGCAGGCAACTTTGTGCAACTGAGGATGTAAAATCTTCATCTCCCTATTGCAATAGTAAAACAGATCAACGAACACACTGCCAAAATTGAAACTTCACAACTAGTAATTATGTTGTTTCAGGAGTTAGTTGTACCATTCACAGCAGCAAGTAAATGGCTTCATGTTGCACTGCAGAAATTCACCAAGGCTCCTTAGATTGTACCTTCCAAATCCACAACTGCCTCCATCTAAATGGCGAGGGGCAGCAGGTACATGGGTACAGCATTACCTGCAAATTCTCCTCCAAGCCACTTCGCATCCTCACCTAGAAATACATCGCCATTTGTTCAGTGTTATTGAGTTAAAATCTTGGAATTTCCCTCCTTAAATAACATTACGGGTCTACCTTCAGACTTCATAGGCTACAATTCCAGAAGGTATCACACCATCATCTTGTCATGGGCAACCAGAGACTGGCAATAAATGCTGGCCTACTGAATGACGCCCAGACCCAAGTCAATAAAAAAAACCTAAAATAGTCCTCACTCTACCAATATCACCAAACCAGGGATCAAGTCTTGTTGAATTATAAACTAATTACAATACAAAATGAATTCCATACGTAAGAGTAACAGTCTCCAGGCGAAGACAAGAATCCTATAATGAATCAAAATCAATTAGAAGTATGAAGGAAAAAGAGTAACAGTCTCCAGGCGAAGACAAGAATCCTATAATGAATCAAAATCAATTAGAAGTATGAAGGAAAAAGAGTAACAGTCTCCAGGCGAAGACAAGAATCCTATAATGAATCAAAATCAATTAGAAGTATGAAGGAAAAATCAATAGGGTCGATGAGGTAAACAGAGTAATATAATGTTTAAAAAACAGTGGAAAACATTTCAAGCAGCAAAAGCAATTTAAATGTTCAAGCAAAAACAGTATCAAAACAAAAAATAAAACAAAAACTCAGGGAGAAAGATTCATCTGTGGTTTATTGAAGAAATTAATATAAATAATAGACGGAAAGAGGTTTAGAATTTTCAACAGAGGTGTAGTCGTAACCCCAAGATTTGGAAGTGGATAATCGGGCATAAGAACAACCAAGGAGTTGTTAAAATGAGGAAAATAGTAGTATGTCTATAAATATGAAAGTAGACCATGAATAAATTACACAAAAATTACAAGGTATATTGACCTTCACCACTGAGAATTTGACGATAGAAGTAAAGATGTTCTGCTGCAACTGTATAAAGTCTTGATGAGACTGCACCTGAACAATGTGTACAATTTTAGTTCTCCTTAGATAAGGAGATAAATATTTGCCAGAGGGCCTGTGATAGACATTCACCAGATGAATGGGATGGCAAGAACGTGCCATAACCGGAGAAATTAATAAAACCAGGCGTGTAATTTGCTACAGTTTTAAAGAATGAGAAGTTTCTCATTGGACGTTTCTCTTGGCCAACAAAGAACCATGAAATACAAGCCATTTGAGACAAAAACGAGGAGGAATTTTGACATGCAGAGGGTGGTGAATCTTTGGAATTCTCTACCTCAGAGGGCTGTAGAAACTCAAAGATTGAATATGTTCAAAACAGAAATCAACTGAATACTAATACTATTGATTTGGATTGGGAGATAACGTGCAAAAGTGATCTTGGAATGAATGGTGGATCAGACTTGACAAGATGAATAGTCTATTTCCGATGCTATATTCCTATCCCAGAAACGCAGTGTAACTGGGGATCTTATAAGAATGAGGAAGTGAACATTAGAGGATTTAATCTTTGAATGATCATCCCCAAAGAGTAGTGGAAGTGGTGTTATTGAACTCTTCCAAGGCAGAGGTCGATAGATTCTTGCCCCTCAAGGAAGTCATATGTTATCAGGGTCAGTTGGGACTGGGGATTTATATGATCTTACAGAATAGCAGAGCAAGTTTGACGGGCCAAATAATCTATTTCTGCTCTTAATTCATGCATATATGTCATCCATGTCAACAAAGACAAGGTGGAGGAGAAACACAAGGGACTAAACCTGCACAAGTTTCTAGGTCATAATGGTCTACATACAAGTGTTTGAAAAGATGCAGCAGCAAAGACAGTGAGCGCTCTGACATCTTCTTTCAGGCTTTCCTTGTACCAACGACTGGAAGTTACCAAATGCAACTCTACTGTTAACAAAAGTAGACCAGAGGCAGGGAACTACAGGTCAGTTATCCTCTAAGTATTTTTAAAAATGATGAAATCTATTATTAAGGAAGTTGTAGTATTGCATTTAAAATTTAGAATATGTTCAAATTCAACAAGGTTTTGCAAGCAGAAAATCTGTTTAACAAATAAGATTTTGTTCAGGATTTATCTAGTAATGTAGATAAAGAGGAATCAGATGTTGTATATACAGATTTTCAAATGGCATTCAATAAGGAACACATATAAAATGTTAATACTGAAATATGGGTTCACAGAGTTGGGGGTAACACATTAATATGGTTGAAGAATTCGTTAATGGAAAGAAAGCAGAATAGAAACGAAGAAGACATTTTCAAGTTGGCAGTGTGCATTTGTGGAATGCTGCATGGATAAGTGTTGGGGATTCCGTTATTAATCTATGATAATGACTTTAACAAGAAAGCTGAAAGTAATACATGTGTCTATTTACACAGAAGATGAAATATGTAAGGAGCACAAAAACAGTCTGCAAAGAGATATAGACTGATTAAATGATTGAGGAATGAAGAGGCAGATGGAGTGTAATGTGAGGAATTGTGAGCTTACTCAAAATGGTGGTAAATATTCTTAAAAATGCTAAACTTTTAAATATTGTTCATAGAATCCCAAGTGTGGAAGCAGGCCATTCTGCCCATTGAGTCCACATCGACCTGCAGAACAGCAGCCCACCCAAATCCACCACTCTATCCTATCCCTGTAACCCTGCATCTCCCATGACTAATCAACCTAGCCTGCACATCCCTGGATATGACGTGCAATTTAGCATGGCCAATTCACCAAACCTGCATATCTTTGGACCATGGAAGGAAACTGGAGCACCAGGGAGAAACCCATGCAGACATGGGGAAAATATGTAAACTCCACATACAGTCACCCCGAGGGTAGAATTGAACTTGGGTTCTTCAGTGCAAACCACTGTGCCTCCCTTATTGTTGTACAGGCTGACTTGGATGTAAGTATGTAAGGAACACAAAGTTAACATGGAGGTACTGCAAACAATTAGAAAAGTATCATATCTGCCTTGATTTCAAAGAAATTGGTGTACAAGCATAATATGTCCAGTTATATTCGCCAACTTTAGGTACATTTAAGTCGTCATTGGACAAGCATATGGATGTACATGGAATAGTGTAGGTTAGATGGGCTTGAGATCGGTATGACAGGTCGGCACAACATCGAGGGCCGAAGGGCCTGTACTGTGCTGTAATGTTCTTTGTTCTATAACCGATTAGGGCTTTGATGAGACCACACCTACAGTTTTGTGCTCCATAATGAAGTAAAGATATCTTAGCATTAGAGGCAATACAACAAAGTTTCACTGGATTCGTTGCTGAGGTGAGGGAGTTATCTGTTGAGGAGCAATTAAATAAATTGGGCCTAGATACATGAATTTAAAATGACAGGTGAGATCATTGAAACACAGATTTGTGAAAATGCCTGACAAGTATGACACAGTAGTGGTTTCCTCTGGCTGGGGAATTCTGAACATGATGGCACTGTCTCAGGGTCAGGGGCTGATTATTTATGACTATGATGTAGAGAATTGACTACGTTCAATGGGGTATCAATGTTCAGAATTCTCTCCACAGAAGGTGGGCAGCACAGTGGCTCAGTGGTTAGCACTGCAGCCTCACAGCGCCAGGGACCTGGGTTCAATTCCAGCCTTGGGCAACTGCCTGTGTGGAGTTTGCACATTCTCCCTGTGTCTGCGTGGGTTTCCTCCAGGTGTTCCAGTTTCCTCCCACAGTCCAAAGATGTGCAGGCTAGGTGGATCGGCCATGCTAAATTGCCCGTAGTGTTCAGGGGTGTGTGGGTTATACGGGGATGGGTCTGGGTGGGATGCTCCAAGGGGCAGTGTGGACTTGTCAGGCCAAAGGGCCTGTTTCCACACTGTGGGGAATCTAATCTAAAGAATGAGGATCCTTCATGATTAAATAAATTTAAAACTAAAATAGGCAGATCTTTGATTACTCAAGGAATTGAGGAATATAGCGAATGGGCACAAAAATGTTGAGTTGGAAGATTAGCCATGACCAATCTGAATAGCAGAGCAGCCTCAAGGGAATGTATTGTACATTCCTGCTTCTCTACCTTACGGTCTGTGTAGATAACTATGCAGCTGTGTCAGTCATACATAAAACTGAGGTATAAGGGAAGCCAACCTCATGATGCTAGGATACAGAACTGCACGCACGGTGCAGAAGGAACATGCTACTAACTGAACTAAATGTTCGAACAACAAACAGATCAGATCCAGCTTGCAGGCCTCTCATATCTTGTTGTGATTAACAGTGGACAACAGAAGAACAGGCTCCAATAAATATCACCATCCTGAATGGAGGAGGAACCCAACAATGCAACAGACAAGATGTAAATATTCTTGCAACCATCTTTAGCTAAAAGTGCGAGGTGGATGATTCACTCAGCCTTCCTGAGGTGCCCATCTCAAATGCTAATCTTAGCCAATTTGCTTTCATAGATTCATAGAGTCTGGCAGCATGAAGACAGGTCCTTTGGCCCAAACTGGTCCTTGCCGACCAAAAGGTCCATTCACCTCAGCCAATTTCCCTGCTCTTCATATCCTTCTAAACCGTTCCTATCCATGTATTTGTTCAAATGCCTTTTAAATGTTGTTAATGTACCCGCCTCAACCACTTCCACCGGCAGCTTATTCCAAATGCAACCCATCCTCTACATAAAAAAGTTGTCCCTCAGGTTTCCATGTATTCTTTCCCCTCTTATATTAAACTAATGCCCTTTAGTCCTTGATTCCCCAACCCTAGGAAAAAGGCTGAGTGCATTCACCCAATCCATGCCTCTCATGATCTTATACACTTCTATAAAGATCCCCCCTCAGTCTCTTACCGTCCAAAGAAAAAGAAGTCCTAGCCTGTCCAACCTCTCCCTATAACTCCGTCTCTTGAGTCCTAGCAACGTCCTTATAAGTTTCTTCTGTATTCTTTCCAGTTTAATATCATCCTGCCTATGGAAAGGCAATCAAAACTATACTCCCAAGTGCAGCCTCATCAACATCATGTACAACTGCATCATAATTTCCCAACATGTGTACTCAATGCCCTGACTGACGAAGGCCAGTGTGCCAAAAGCCTTCTTCACTGCCCTGTATACCTGTGACTCCATTTTCAGAGATCTATGCATCTGAACTCCAAGGTCTCCCTCTTCTACTATATTTCTTAAGGCCCTACCATTCACCATGAAACCCCTATTTGGATTTGACTATCTAAACTGCAACTCTTCACACTTATCTATATTAAACTCAGTTCACCACTTCTCAGCCCACTTTCCTAGCTGATAAAGATCCTGCTGCAATTTCTGATAACCTTCCTTACTGTCCACAATACCTCCTATTACCTCATATGGTATCAAGATACGGCTTAGCACAGTGCGTACAGCAATATTTATGGGGCCCTGACGACATCCTTGCTCGTCATTCTTAGAGGTAAGTTATTCCAGCACAGCTGCAAATTTGGTATCAGTCTGACAATGTGCAAGTCTCAAAAAGCAGTATAAGTCAATTAGTCAATTATCAGCCACTGACTGTTAGCAGCAAAGTGATAAAAGTATATTCGCAATAGTGATTGCAATTAGTATCACTCCTATAAGCTGCTCCCATGCTCAGTTTAGGCTTCACCAATGCCTTGATCAACTAGATTTCTAGAAGGTCTGTAATCTGGTATAGTCCAAACTTTAGCAAGCCAATTTCCAATGGAGTAAGCTTGCTAATGCTCCTACTTGGGTATAAAAATGGTGATATGAACTCTGAGACTGCTGCTCGTGCCTTAAAAGACAGAAAAACACAGCAATAATATCTGCAACACAAACAGCTTTTTCTCTCTCCTCAAAAGGTGCTGCTTTCAAGATTCTGAGGCTTTGAAATGAAGAGTCTGTTAATTTATGTTTGTCAGTGTGTGCACTTGAGACAAATTGTTATAAATATTAAATGCATTAACTTTCTGTATGAAGGCCAATGACAGATGCCCAAGTAGGTGCAGTTCTGATTGGGGGGTCAACACCCTCAGTTTGAACATGCCTCACCTCGCTTATGCTGCTCTTGCGTTTCTTGGGAGCCCCCATTAAATGGATCCTGTGCAGTGGGATTCATCGTGCTCTGGTGTAGAGCAGAATCTGAATTGGTCCTGAAATCAAAATAAATTTGTGACAATCAGCTCTAAGTGTGACAGACTGAATAAACCAGAGATTAGAAAACAAACAGTAAAAGGAGGTTAAAAAAGCTCAACTCTAAGAAGGAGAAGTTTCTGCACAGTGTATGTATTAAAGGACAGTGACAGTCCTGTATCATTTCTAATTCTTTGTGGCCGCCCAACAAAATGCCAGTCAGTCATGCTTTTTGGGAGGAGGAATGTAAATCAGTTTAATGCTCAGAACTGAGTAGACATCAAAAAGGTGGATATGGAAAAGTATAAAGTATTACGCATCCACAGTATCTACGTGCTTATAAAGTTAAAAGTCAAATACATCTGACTTGTAAGCAATTATCCTTCTGCACACAATTCTCACCTATTTCCCCCTTATTATCTCCTTGCCCTAATGGCTTTTCTCTGCCCCCTCTATCTCCTCCTACCTGCATTCAGTAAGCCACCTGCACTCGTTCCCCTGGAATGAGAGCCACTCTTCCGCTTTTCCTCACTGTCTCTGGGAACAGCCTAACTGACCCCATCTTTGTAGCTGGCATAAAAGTCTAAATATGGCAAGCTATTAAACTCTAAGCTCAAATCACATGAACATTTCATTATTACAACAGGTGGGTTTCAACAGATAGACTGAGATTGGAACTTTCATTTAAGATGCATCACTCACCTTCGCCAGCTGGTGTCAGCTGGGGGCGACAGATAGACCGAACCATATGGACAGCTGTCTGCGTGCTGTGGAGTCAAGGAAACTTCAGAGAACAGAACGGATTCTGCAACAAACTGTTCACTGCGCAGAAAATTGAACATTTTACACAGAGCTCCTCTCCTCTGGAGCAATACCTATTGTAATAATAACCTAATTGAAACCTTCCCTCACCAAGCAATCTTACTTTGATCTCTTTAATATCACTCAACTCTGTCAATGCCTCAGTGCATCTGCTGCTTAAATCCTAATCCAAGCCTTTGTTACGTCTGAAATCATGGAATGAAACAGTCCTGAAGACAGTCATTTGGCCTATTGAGATTCTACTGACTCTTTCAAAGAGCAATCAAGTCAGACCACTTCTCCACTTTGGTCCCACATCCTTAGAGTTATTTTTCTCACAGTACTTATCCAATACTCTTTGAAGACACTACTGAATCTGCATCCAGCAGCACATTCCAATCCTACCTGAGTTTGCAAACATTCCTTTCTTCACGTCAACTCTGATTCTTTTGCCAAAAATCTTTTCTTCCCTTAGTCATTTTACTTTAAGGACTGCATCCCCAGGTTTTCTAGTCTATCCACTTTACTATAAGCTCTCATTTCTGAAGTTATTTCAGAAATTTCTACAATGCCCTGACAATCCTTTAAGCATAGTGTTCAGAATTGCATAAAACAGTAACTGGGGCCAAACAGGAGTTTTGTACAGGCCTACTGCAACTTCCTGACATTTGTACTCCTTTTCATAAAGCTAAGGATACTCTTTGCTTTGTTAACTGCTTTCTTAATATGTCTTGTTATCTTTACAGTTTTCACCACGAACACCCTCAAGTCTGTTTCTTTTTGCATCCCCTTTAAAACTCTATCCGAAAGCTCTTTTTCTCCTAAAATGATTTAGCAATATTGTCTACATTCAAGATCCTGGTTAGTCTAAATTGGCTCCTCATCTGGCAACTCTTCAATTTTAAAATACTTATTTGTGGGTTTGAAAATGTGTCGCCTTACCAATTCCTATTTTTATCAACTCAACCTGTCCTACACCACTGACATCCCTGTACTCACCACAACGCTAAACTTTTGCTCATGACCATGAAAGCAACTGCCTAAGGCATAAGTTTAGAAATTCTCTCTTGAAGCCTCACCATCTCCTTCCTACTATTAAAATGTTCTTATAACCAGCTTTGTTAAATAACTTTTTTCATCACCTACCGTTTTTGCAACATCATTTTTGTGACTAAGTGTCAAATTTTGTTTGGGAACCTCCTGTGGAATATCTTGATATACCACTTAATCACAAATGGGTTTTCCATTTTGTACTTTGGATAGGTCAATAGTTCATTAGAGAAACATGCAATTCATTCAATCTAGCCTATTCACTGCACACAATACTGTCTCCTCTATATTAGGGAGATGAAACAAAGACTGGCTGAATGCTTTGTAGAACATCTACGCTTAGCCCTTAAAAGTTACCCCTTGAAGCAATATCTAGAACTTCTAATTGCTTGCCACATCCACAAGCCACTATATTCTCTAAACAACATTTATGCCTTAAGTAAAACAAAACAAGAACCGCAGATGCCGGAAATCTGAAACAAGAATGGAAATTGCTGAAGAAACTAAGCAGGTCTTGCAGCGTCTGTACAGAGAAATCACAGCTAACATTTTCAGTTCAGTGGCCCTTCTTCAGGACTTTTCTGAAGCTGGATCAGAAACACCTCATCTTCTGCTTGTGGACATTATCTCAATACCGAGTTTAATCATCTTAGAGCATGAACATCTCCTTCCATGTCTATTACCCAATGCCACATCTTAGGGACTGATAACAAAATGGGTTTCAGTTGTCAACTCATAGCCAAACAAGATTCGCTAATCAAGATTCTTTTCATCCATGGCTCACTATCTTAATCCCTTTGTCGGTTTAAATTTTTCCTCCTTGTTTCTCTCCGGGCTCCCTCTCCACCTATCTGCTCACTCCATTTTTTCCTCAGTCATCAGCGTGAATAGCATTAAGGGCCTCACCAACTTCCTCTGGCTCCATGTATAAAATCCGTCATTTATCCTTGAGTGGCCCTACCCTTTCCGTAATTCTCTTCTTGCTCCTAATGTATGTATAAAATGCCTTGGAATTTTCCTTAATCCTTTAACTGGTTGCAATCAGTTCAGAAGGAGGGTCACTGGACTTGAAATTTTAACTCTGTTTTCTGTCCACAGATGCTGTCAGACCTGTTGAGTTTCTTCAGTAATTCCTGTTTGTGTGTTTTATAACAAAATATACACGATTTTGATCCCATTGTGGAGATGTGACTGCAGGGTGATCAAAACGAGGAATTGAATATTAAAGGATATTTTATATTTAGGAGGGACTTACTTAATTGAAACATATAATCAGAGGGTTAGATAGGGTGGATAGGGAGAGCCCTTTTCCTAGGATGGTGACGGCGAGCACAAGGGGGCATAGCTTTAAATTGAGGGGTGAAAGATATAGGACAGATGTCAGAGGTAGTTTCTTTACTCAGAGAGTAGTAAGGGAATAGAATGCTTTGCCTGTAACGGTAGTAGATTCGCCAACTTTAAGTACATTTAAGTCGTCATTGGATAAACATGGATGTATATGGAATAGTGTAGGTTAGATGGGCTTGAGATCGGTATGACAGGTCGGCACAACATTGAGGGCTGAAGGGCCTGTACTGTGCTGTAATGTTCAATGTTCTATGTTCAGGCAAAAAGGAAAGGAGTTACTGATAAAAAGGGATGGGATCAATGGATTTGACGAAGAGACTCAGATTAGAAAGAAAGGACGTAGTCTAACAAATCTAATGAACTGCAGAGGATAGCAAAATTCCATAGCGGTGGTTTACAAATGCACCCAGGAGGGTTTCTTAAAGCAATAGTCCAACTAGGTAAGGGACCATATTAGACTTTTTGTTGGGAAATGAGCCTAGCTAGATGATTGAAGTTTCAGTGGGGGATCATTTTGAGAACAACAATCAATTCTGTAAGTTTTAGGATAGCTATGTGTAAGGATAAGGCTGGCCCTCAGATGAAAGTGCTAAACTGGAGAAATTAAATTGGGAGTGGATGTTTGAGGGTAAATCTACATTTGACATATGAGAATCTTTTAAAAGGTCAGTTGTTCAGAATTCAAAACCAGCATGTTCCTGTGAGGATGAAAGAGGAGGATGGCAATATTTGGGAACCTTGGGTGATAAGAGATACTAAAAGTTGAGTCATAAAGAGAAAAGAAACATTCAGGAGGTTCAGGAAAATGAAATCAAACAAGACTCTTGGGACTATAAAGGAAAAGAAAAGAACTCAAACAAGAAATCAGGAGGCCTAGAAAGGCCACAAATGTCCTTGGCAAATAGGATTAAAGAAAATCCCAAGGCATTTTATACATACATTATGAGCAAGAGGATAACTAGGAAAAGAGTAAGTCCACCCAAGGACAAAACAGGGAATTTATTCATGGAGCCAGAGGAAGCTGGCGAGATCCTTAATGAGTACTTTGCATCGGTATTCATTAAAAGAGAAGGACATGAATGATGCTAAGATTAGGGAGGGTTATGATGCCATTCTAGGACATGCCGATATTAACGATGCAATAGGTTTGGGCATCTTGCAAAACATTAAAGCTACGTAAGGCCTCAGGGTCAGGTGGGATCAATCCCAGAATACTGAAGGAGCAAGGGAGGAAATTTCTGGGGCCTGACAGAGATCTTTGTATCTTCTTTATTTTCCGGAAGACTGGAGAATAGCCAGTGTTGTTCCTTTGTTTAAGATGGTTAACAGGGATAATATAGAAAATTATAGGTCACACATCAGTGGTAGGGAAATTATTGGAGAATATTCTCAAGGACACTGTTTACTCACATTTGGAAAAAAATAGACTTATCAGGAATAGTTAGCATGGCTTGGTTGAGTGTTTTGAGGAAATGATGAATATGATTGAGGGTCTTCACTGGTCAGTGTGTTGAGTATAAAAGTTCGCAAGTCATGTTGCAGCTGTCTGAGGCTTCAGTTTGGCATATTTGAATTATTGCGTGTGGTTCTAGACCCCTCATTGTAGGAAGGAAGAGGCGGCTTTGGAGAGATCGCAGAAGAGGTTTACCAGATGTTGCCTGGATTGGAGCACATTATACAAGGACAGACAAGATAAACTTGGATTGCTTTCACCAGAGTGTCTGAGGTTGAGGGACAACCTGAAAGTAGTACACAAAATTGAAGGCCATGGATAGGGTGGATTGTCACAGTCTTTTTTAAGTCAATTACTCGGGGGCATAACTTTTAGAGAAAAGGGAAAAAGTTTAAGGGAGATGGGCGAGGCAAGTTTTTTTTCTTTACACAGAGTATGGTAGTTGCCTCGAGTCCACTGCCAGAAAGGTGGTACAAGTAGGTACATTAGCAAAGTTTAAGAGGTATTTAGATAGACATGTGACAAGCAGGGAATAGAGGGATACGGATCACATACAGGCAGGTGGGATTTGTTTGGAATGGCAACATGGTTGGCACAGACATGGTGGACCAAAGGGCCTGTTCCTGTACTGTACTGTTCTATGTTCAAAACAGTTGTAGTTACTTAGGGCATGATATAAATCAGTAAATTGGAAGTGCACACAGCAAGGGGAATGCAGTAATTGTGGGGGGTTTCAATCTCAATATAAGCTTGATAGACTCCCTACAGTGTGGTAGCAGGCCATTTGGCTCATTGAAGAACATCTCACTCAAACTCAACCCCTACCCTATCCCTGCATTTTCCACCCTTGACACTATGGGCAATTCAGCACAGCCAATCCACCTAACCTGCACATCCTTGGACTGAGAGAGGAAACCAGAGCACCTGGAGGAATCCCACACAGACACAGGGAGAGTAATCATTTTAATGAGCACCAATACTGTGGAGAAAGAATTCCTGCAATGTATTCAGGGCTTTTTTTAAAAAAAAAGCAATCTGTTGACCAGTCAGGTAGGGAACAGGCTACTTTAGATCTAGTATTGTACAATGGGAAAAGGCTAATTACTAATTTTGCTGCAAAACAAATCTTTGGGGAACAGTGACCGTAGCATTATAAAAGTTTCTGTTGCCTGAAAATATGTAATTCAATTTGAAACCAGGGTGTTGAATCTTAACAAGGACATTATGAAGTCATGAGAAGGAAGATGATTGTTGTTGAATAGAAAAATGGATTAATTATTTAAAGATAGACAGACAATGTCTGGTACTCAAAGAATTATTGCTTAGTTTTCAAAAACTCTGCATTTCTTTGAGGGAAAATACACAACAGGAAAAATGACAGCATCGTTAGTGGTGGTTAAAAAAAATGTAGTGCTGAGAAATTAGTGGGACAGAAAGCTGACAAATCCCCCAGACTCAATGACCTTGACCCACAGTGCTGAGAGAGATTTCAAAATTTCATTAATTCTGCAATGATGTCAGCAGATTGGAAGGTTGTTTGAACAATGGGGCTACATGTGCAAAGACAGAGAGAGACAGAGAGAGAGAGAGAGAGAGAGAGAGAGAGAGAGAGAGAGAAAGCCAGGGAACTGCAGACCTGGTAATCCGATGTTAGAATGGAAAATATCAGTACCTATTGTATATGATGCTATTACTGGATATTTTAAAAAATTACTAACTGATTTAGAATCAGCATGGAGACTCAAAGGGGAAATCATGCTTGATTTAGGTTTTTGAGGATGTAATAATGATCAGATCAATAAGGCGGAACCTTGAAGGTGGCATATTTACATTTGCAAAAGACTGGACGCTCTTACTAATTGTCATAAAAAGATGCATCCGCAGCAGGTAAACAGACAAGAATGAAACTGAACATTTTTTCCCCCCTCATTAGTTCCCTGACAAGCTCACCAGACACAAACAAGCAGCTATGTACTTTAATAGCTACATAAATCATGGTGCTGTCGAGCCACTCTTGACAGTTAAGATTGAATTTTCACACCAGATTATATTTTATACCTGTCACCTTTACTGCCTCCTCCAAGATGTATTCAGCATTGAGGGGTACTGATTTATCAGCTGGGGGTTTACATGGTGATCAAAGAATAATTCCTTGCAAATATTTGTCCTGATTCCATGAATTATCAGTGTTGAAGACTCCAAGGACAACACCCCTCCCAACTTGATCACCATCAACTCGATTGGGTCTGTTTTACTGGTGGGACAAGACATACCCAGAGGTGTTGGGAGTCTCTTATCCGTAAAGCATATTGATTCATCTGAGACAGCTTTTCTAATTTTGGCACAAGCTCCCAGACGTTAGTGAGAACCACCTGCACGTAGGTTTGTCCCTAAAGGCAAGTTTTTGATAACATCAAGTTGACAATCTTTATTTTTTCAAAATTTTGTTTTGGAATGTTAGCATCACTGATAGGTGAGCATTCGAAGCCCATCCTCAACTGTCCCCAGGAAGGTGAAGATTGTCTGCCTTCTCAAATCATTGCTGTTTATTTGATGGAGTACAAGCATGCTTTCACTCACACATACACTGAGTATAGAAGTTGGGTCAAAATATTGGGGATGTAGAGGGCATTAGTGAGTTGACTTTTGGAATACTGTCAACAGTTCTGGTTACACTGCTACAGGAAGGATATTATTAAGTTGGAAAGGGTGCAGAAAAGATTTACAAGCATGTTACTGGAGCTGGAGGGTTTGAATTATAAGGAAAGGCTGAATAAGCTGGGACTTTTCTCACTGGAGCATTGGAGGCTGAGGGGTGACCTTATAGAGTTTTATAAAATCATGGGGGCATAGATAAGGTGAATAGCAAAGGCTTTTGCCCTAAGGTAGGTTAGTTCAAAACTAGAGGGCATAATTTTAAGGTGAGAGGAGGAAGATTTAAAAGGAACCTGAGGGGCAACGTTTTCACATAAAGGGTGGCTTGTATGTGGAATGAACTATCGGAGGAAATGCGGGATGTAGGTACAGTTACAACGTTTAAAAGACTTTCAGACAGGTGCATGAATAGGAAAGGTTTAGTAGGGTATGGGCCAAATGCCATCAAACAGGACAGTTTAGCTTGGGAAACTTGGTCAGCACGAATAAGTTGGGCCAAAGGGTTTTTTTTCCACATTGTATGACTCTACAATCATACATATCATCAAACCAGTACTCATTAGCATTAAACATTATGGTACCTTCATGTGGGTAGCAATACTGTATATTAATAAGCGAAGACGAGTTTAACAATTTTTAAGAGGAACAACGCACATCAATGTGTTACATTCGGCAAAATACCTCCTGATGAGTGCATGATACACTGAGCAACAAGACCACTTGCGTTTCTTTGAGAACAAAGTGATAGCCCAAAATGACATAAATACTTCCTGTGAAAACATTCCCTGTTGCATGACTGATATTTTCAGATCAGATCCAGAGATAGGACACCACCTGTCAAAGAGTTCTTCAGGACTAGACCCAAACATATCAAAGCAACATGGTTTTACCTGGCGGTATTGGTGAGAGATCCTCACCACAGGTCATTCTCCTCTATCCTTCCTGTTCTGGATCACATTTCAGTATCCAGATCATACTGATAGAGGAAGGATATCTGGCGCCCGTGTTTGTCAACAGGAATGGCACGGCGGTGCGGTGATCCCAGTCGATTTCGATCCCTGTAGACCCGGTCAACCAAGCCATGATGTCTGGTTGATCTACTCGTGTCCAAGGTAGTTGATTGGAACGGAGTCTGCAACACAAATGTGAGGGAGTCCTTCAGTATTCTGCACTACACTTAAATCTAAATTGCCTTTTACCTTCTCTTTATTTGAAGGACTAAGTGTAGGATTTAGATGTTTTGCCCATTTGCCCCTCAGCAGCTGGTTTTAGGCTTATCACGGGACCCACGTACAAAGGCTGGAGTCTGTTTAATCTAACTAACAATTAACTATAAATCAGGAAAACATTTACTGTACCCCAACAAATTACTACAAACTAATTAGATTCCTGCAGCACATCCTCACTTAGTATTGGGTTGTGTACGTTACACATTTAAGTCCATCAGAAGAGACAAAGGGGTCGAGCACTCCATCATGATTAGTGACAGGAACATGGACATTTCCTCATTCTTTAACCTGGAGACAGTGGAATCAATTGAACAAAAGCTACAAAATTTTCAACTCAATGAGATTGAAAATCATGGCAAAGTTTCTGCAAAAAGTGAGCAGATTGCCAGTATTCAGACACGCAACTGGACTCAGGCCCTTGCTGCTGCACCGATGTCTGGTGAAGAGGGAAAGTTGAAGACAAAATTGAGAATCACTGAGATGTAATGAAGTATTTACAATTTAAATCCAGGTCTCAACTATAGGTAAGCTCACTGATATAAGACATTCACATGATTGCTCTGTACAATGATCCTGCCTTTCCTACTGAGTATTTCTCGCAGAGTGCATATATTTCAAACTTTTAGCATCTACACCATTTTACTTTTATTGTAGTCAATCTTACTTATTTATAATCAACTCTGTCAAACAGATATTCCATATTAGCATGGCTGTTTCATGCTGTTCCTGGTGTTTAACAGGGTTTCTACTCAAGAACATTGGTGAGTTCACTGCTGCTATGCAGAAATTCCCCAGAGAAAAGACAAGTATCAATTGCCCAACTGTGACTGAAAGATCAAATATTAAAAAATTCAATTCTTAACATGCACAAAAGGACAGCATAAACTCTCAAGGAATCCTCTATTGAGACAGCTATGATGATGCTCCGAAATTGCACTGACAGCCGAGCAGCCCAGGAAATAAGTCAAGAAATACATAACCAGAATAAAAAGCAAGATGTTTACAAGGAGCCTCTGTACAGGGAAATTTACTTATTCCCTCATAACACTAACCCCACTCTGATCATGTTGTGGGATACTCAACAGAATTACAAAAACAAGAACTGAAAGGTGAAATTGGGTGATTTTAGCAGGCACCAATGTGGTGATCAGCAGACAGAATTTATCAGCAATTATCAGTTCAGTGCTGACCAGCACAATATCTTGGTGAATAAGATAACAAAGTGTGGGGCTGGATGAACACAGCAGGCCGAGCAGCATCTTAGGAGCATAAAAGCTGATGTTTCAGGCCTCGACCCTCATTTTTCTGATGAAGGGTCTAGGCCCCAAAACGTCAGCTTTTATGCTCCTGAGATGCTGCTTGGCCTGCTGTGTTCATCCAGCCTCACACTTTGTTATCTTGGATTCTCCAGCATCTGCAGTTCTCATTAATTCTGTTCTTGGTGAATAACCCTGGTCTGCTACAACACTAAAACACAATCCCAGGGGAGATACCAAGCAGAGACAAATATCAAGGCTGTAGGGAGGAACAATGTAATCAGTACCTGAGAATCCAAGACTCTCCATGTGACTTACTGCAGCACTCACCCAGACCCGATTTAATTTACCCAACACAGCAAACAAAATGATAGAATGTAGGGCAGGAGACAAAACACACAACATTGGGCAGATTTATTTTCTAACAAAAAGAAGAGGATTGCATATTTCTCCGTTTCTTCTTATCCTGCTGTCTTACTGGAGAGGAATTATGGAGACATGCGCAGAATGAGTCAGCTCCTCAATACACTCGCATCCATTAAAATGCAGACTGTGAACAGTTTGTTGAATTTTCATAGACAGCACATGACTTGACAACAGAGATTCACATTGGGCAGTTCCTTACAAATAGTCAAACAGACAGCTCTGTAATTTGCTAATGCTCATGACCCATTGGGTCACACAAGGCTACAACGCTACAAGCAATCCAGGAAACCGGTACCTGAAGCCTAACAACGCCAACTCTTTTTTTTAAATGAGGATACATTATATCTGTCAGAGATTGGTAGGAGTCATGAACAGGAATATCCTAACCCTAACTATAAACCAGTGACCTGCAGCTCCTCTTGTTTTAACACTAAGTAAAAGAGAGGGAGCAAAAATCTTGACTAATGTCAATCACACTATTTACTACATATCACATTCTGATAATTCTGATCAAAGTCTAAACTCAGATGATATGGTATAACTAATCAGGACAACAATTTCTGTGAAGTATTAGGCTCTTTCTTAGTACTTAGTACTATCTCCTTTACAATGTTAACGGACTTGTTGTATGTTTACTCTAATCCTTGTTTCACGCTCAGTTCATATTGATTTTTTTAAACCTAGAGATAAACTCACCTGAAAAGGGAGGTCCAGAGTGGTGCTCCCAATCTGGTTGACGTTGGGAAGGGAGCCTCCATAGTACTGACCCCGGCCCTGTCCCAACTGTAAATACTGAGATTTCTGCAACTGTAACTGAGAACAAAGAAAAACAGGCCTGTTACAAACAAACTAACAGAAGTTGAGGCACCTGTCATAGAACATTCTGGAACCTCTCTAACAACAATACCATTGCAATTCTCATTACGTGCTAATGCCTTCAGTAGCTGGTCTTGCACATTAAAATCGGATAAAACGTTATCATCTTGAACAGCAGAAAGATCAGGAAATAAAACTGGACAAAAGCTTACAATTATGGGGACAGATTACATTGACTAGATTGAAATAGAAAATGTTGGAAAAAGTCAATCGACAGGATCTTGGAGAATAAAAACAGGGGTTAGTCTTTCAGCATGATGGCTTTTCATCACAACTAAGGGCACTTAGAGATCTACCAGTCTTTAACAGGAAAGACTTTGAAAACTGAAAAATGCTGTTTCTTTAGCTTACAGACAATTTCACTGGAACAGTTCAGGAAACAGAGGAGAAAATAATCAGAATGGGAGTGAGGTGGACAAGTGAAATGACAGGCAACTGGAAGCACAGAATCACACTGTGACATTTATGTCCCATGAAGCAGTCAGCCAATCTGTGTTTGGCTTCCCTCATGTGGAGACCATATTATTGGCAGTCAATGCAGCATATCAAATCAAAAATTCAACTAAATCAAATTTCACATGGAAGGTATGTTTGGGACCCTGGGGTGGTAAGAAAGGGCCACGGAGTAAGGAGCAGACCTTACATCTCCTGTATGGGGAGTGGTGTATGAAGGAGAAATGATGTTGCAATGCTTGAAATGTGGGCCAAGACATTAAGGAGCAAACAGTCCCTTCTAGAAACCTTCTTTGACCTCCTCACATCATTTTAGATGTCAAAAGTATCCCAAATGAAAAACATCCTAACCATCAATATGGTGAAGCAGAGCATGACAGTACAAAAGCTGAAATATTTGTAACCATCTTCATCTCGAAGAAACAAGTAATGTTAATGCATCTTTGCCTCCTCCCTAGCATTTCAGCGTAACTGCAATTGGTCATTAGGCAAGTTGATTCAATCAATGGGATACAATATTATGAAATGACTGAAGTCAGTATCTTAGCAAAAACCTGCTGACATCTCAGTTGCAATACTGAAGAGTTGTGCTCCACTACTAGTTCCAACCTTGCGAAGCTGCTCTAGTAAATGTACAAAATGGGCATTAATCTAGCCAGTTCACTATGTTCAGTTTTGTACCACCAAGCCAACTTAGCTACTAGCCTCATTTAAAACCTTGATTCAAACACAGGCACGAGAGCTAAATACTAGAGGTGAAAATAACCTGTATTTGACATCACGGCAGCAGTTGACAGAAGTAGACATCATTTTAGCTAGTATGGCAGGGGATGGGAACCAAGTGTAGGCTGAGATGGGTCAAAGTCAAATCAGGAAATAGGAGGCAAAACATTAGTTAGTGCTGCAGTCAGCAACTTGGAAAAACAACAGAAGTGAGGATTTAAGAAAGTGCTCAACAAAGGAATCTCACAGGGTTGAGCTAGTTTATACTTCAATGCAAGCATTACAAACAAGGCAGATGAATCAAGGGCACAGATGGCAGTGTAATGCTGTTCTCAGAATGGAAATCTAGCTAAAGGAGAGACAAAATTTGCAGCTCAATACCCCCGGAAATAGAGCTTTCAGACAGGAAAAATTTGATGACAAGAAAGGAGGGACAGAGATTAGTTAAAGAATCAAGTGCATTTGTCAGAAAGGATGAAATAAGTTAATAATTCAAGCTTTATGGGTTGAATCTGGTACTAAAAAGGGGTAGTTACACTACCAGGAGTACACTACAGCCCCACAAAATAGTGGGAGGAAGGTAGAAGAACATACATAGACAAACTTCTGCTTGTAGGGAGGGGCAATAGTAGTAGGAGAGTTTAAATATCCTAATATGAATTGGGTTTCAAACAATAGAAGGGGAAATGAAAAATCCATCTATTCTATCCATGCAATTTTTTTTGAACAATATGTGACAACCCAATAAGATGAGGTGCAATTTTGGATTTAATTGTTGGAAATGAAGGTGGGCAAGGGGGCACTGACGATGGGCGACCAAATTGGGGATACTCACCACAATTCAGTCAGATTATTATGGAAGAGGACAGAGATAAATCAGGATTAAGTGCTTTTAACTGGAGAAAGGCAAATTTTACAAAACTCAGAAGTGATTTGTCTGAGGTGTCGGGGTTGCTAAAGGATAGAGTAGTGTTAAACCAGTGGGAGGCACTAAACTGTGAGATCCTTGAGGCACAAAGCAAATAAGGACAGTACTGCCAAATCTACACCCCTATGGTTGTCCATAAAAGTCAAAAAACTCACTACTGCAGGAAATAAAAGAGAGGCCATGAGAAAATATTAGCTAGCAAGATAAAGGAATATCCAAACATGTTTTATCAGTATCTAAAGGGGAAAATTAAGGAAACAGTGGGATCTAATAAAGATGAAGGAGGGAACTGTGAGAAGATGCAGAGGATATGGGAAGAATTTTAAATGCTTTTCTGCCTCTGTATTAACTAACAAGAGGGATGATGTAGAAACAGCAATCCAACAGCAATAACGTGAAATATTGGGCAAAAATAATCATGAGAGAGGAAATGTTTCAGGAGTTGGAATTCATGAAAGTGTATAAGTCTCCAGGGTCAGATGGATTGTCCCCTCATACTGAAGGTGGCCAGGAAGGAAAATGGCAGATGATCTGAGGACTGTTTTCTAATCTTCACTAGACACAGATGAAGAAATGGAGTATTGGAAAAACGCAAATCTGTTGTTTGAAAGAAGTACAAAAGGAAATGCCAATGGTAGTCCAGTTAGCCTTACTTCAGTGGTAGGCAAATTGTTAGAATCAAACCTGAGAGATTGGAGAAACAGTCAATTAGAAAGACATGGACGAGACCAGAACAGTAAGCATGGTTTTAAGGGAAGGTAATGTCTTCTGACAAGTGATAAGGGAGATCGATGAGAGTACTGCAGTGGATGTTGTCTACGTGGATTTTACTAAGGCACTTATGGAATCACATAGTCATAGAGCACGAACAAAGACTCTTCCGTCCAACTCCAGAAAACGACAATGCTCACTCCAGAAAATGACAATATCACTCTAGAAAACGACAATGTTGTCGAGGAGAATACTGAGATACAGGCTACTAGACTAGGTGGGATTGAGGTTCACATGGAAGAGGTATTAGAAATCCTTCAGAAGGTGAAGATAGATAAGTCCCCTGGGCCAGATGGGATTTATCCTCGGATCCTCTGGGAAGCCAGGGAGGAGATTGCTGAGCCTTTGGCATTGATCTTTAACTTGTCATTGTCTACAGGAATAGTGCCAGATGACTGGAGGATAGCAAATGTGGTTCCCCTGTTCAAGAAGGGGAGTAGAGACAACCCTGGTAATTATAGACCAGTGAGCCTTACCTCAGTTGTTGGTAAAGTGTTGGAAAAGGTTATAAGGGATAGGATTTATAATCATCTAGAAAAGAATAAATTGATTAGGGATAGTCAGCACGGTTTTGTGAAGGGAAGGTCGTGCCTCACAAACCTTACTGAGTTCTTTGAGAAGGTGACCAAACAGGTAGATGAGAGTAAACCAGTTGATGTGGTGTATATGGATTTCTGCAAGGCGTTCGATAAGGTTCCCCACAATAGGCTATTGTACAAAATGCGGAGGAATGGAATTGTGGGAGATATAGCAGTTTGGATCAGACTTGGGCTTGCTGAAAGAAGACAGAGGGTGGTAGTTGATGGGAAATGTTCATCCTGGAGAGCAGTTACTAGTGGTGTACCGCTAGGGTCGGTGTTGGGTCCACTGCTGTTTGTCATTTTTATAAATGACCTGGATGAGGGCGTAGAAGGATGGGTTAGTAAATTTGCAGACGACACTAAGGTCGGTGGAGTTGTGGATAGTGACGAAGGATGCTGTAGGTTGCAGAGAGACATAGATAAGCTGCAGAGCTAGGCTGAGAGTTGGCAAATGGAGTTTAATGCAGACAAATGTGAGGTGATGCACTTTTGGTAGGAGTAACCGGAAGGCAAAGTACAGGGCTAATGGTAAGATTCTTAGCAGTGTAGATGAGCAGGGAGATCTCGGTGTCCATGTACACAGATCCTTGAAAGTTGCCACCCAGGTTGACAGGGCTGTTAAGAAGGCATACAGTGTTTTGGCTTTTATTAATAGAGGGATCGAGTTCCAGAACCAAGAGGTTATGCTGCAGCTATACAAAACTCTGGTGTGGCCGCCCTTGGAGTATTGCGTACAGTTCTGGTCACCACATTATAAGGAGGATGTGGAATCTTTGGAAAGGGTGCAGAGGAGATTTACTAGGATGTTGCGTGGTATGGAGGGAAGGTCTTACGAGGAAAGGCTGAGGGACTTGAGGCTGTTTTCATTAGATAGAAGAAGGTTGAGAGGTGACTTAATTGAAACATATAAAATAATCAGAGGGTTAGATAGGGTGGAGAGGGAGAGCCTTTTTCCTAGGATGGTGACAGCGAGCACAAGGGGGCACAGCTTTAAATTGAGGGGTGAAAGATATAGGACAGATGTCAGAGGTAGTTTCTTTACTCAGAGTAGTAAAGGAATGGAACGCTTTGACTGCAACGGTAGCAGATTCGCCAACTTTAGGTACATTTAAGTCGTCATTGGATAAGCATATGGACGTACATGGAATAGTGTAGGTTAGATGGGCTTGAGATCGGTAGGATAGGTCGGCACAACATCGAGGGCCGAAGGGCCTGTACTGTGCTGTAATGTTCTATTCTATTCTATTCTAACCTATGTGCACAAAACAGACATCCCAATCTGACCTAGTTCCATTCGCCAGCATTTCACCTGTATCCCTCCGAACCGTTCCTATTCATATACATATCCAGTTACCTTTTTATTGTTGTAATTGTATCTGCCCTCACCAGTCCCCCTGGCACTTCATTCCAAACACATACCATTCTAGCATGAAAAAGGAACCCCATCAGGTCTTTTTCAATGTTTCCCCTCTCACCAAAAGCCAATGCTCTCTAGTTTTGAAATACCCAGTCTGAGAAAAAAGGCTTTGGTTATATACCCTATCCATACTCTTCATGGTTTTATAAGCCTCTAATAAGTTCATCCATCAGCCTCTAGTCAAGGAAAATAGCCCCAACCTATTCAGCCTCTCCCAATAAGTCAAACCCACACCCCCCCACCCCCGGTCTTGACAACATCCTTGTCAATCTTTTCTGCAACCTCTCCATTTTAAAAACACCAGGACTGTACGCAATATTCTAAAAGTCGCGTCATGGCAAGCTGGTCAAAAAAGTGAAAGCCCATAGGATACAAGGTAATGTAACAAATTGGATCCAAAGTTGGCTTAGTAACAGGAATCAAAAAGGTAATATTCGATGACTGCCCTTGCGAATGGAAAGCTGTTTCAAGTGGTGTTCTATGAGGCTCAACGTTGGGATTCCTGCTGTTGGTTATATAAATTAACAATTTGGGCTTGATCTTGGGGTCACAATTGGACAATTTCAGATGATACAAAAATTGGCCATGTAGCAGACAGTGTAAAGGATAGCTGTAAGCTCCAAAAGGGTATAGATTGGCTGGTGGATTGGGCTTAAAAGTGGCAGATGGAGTTCAACTCTGAGATGTATGGTGTAATACATTTAAGGAGGTCAAACAGTAAAATGGAATACTCAATAAACAGGAATATGCTGAGAGGAGTAGCTGATATGAGAGCTCTTGGTGTACGAATGCACACACCCCTAAAGGTGGCAGTATAGGGAAATAAAGTTGTAAAGAAGGCATATGGAATGCTCTCCTTCATTGGCAGGGGTATTGAATGCAAAACGAGAGATATAGAGATGAAACTGTACAAGACTGTGGTGAGGCTGCAACCGGAGCAGTTCTGGTCACCACATTACAGGGCAAATGGGCATGCTCTGGAGAAAATGCAGAGAGGATTTACTGGAATGTTGCCAGGATTGAAGATTTGTGGCTATGAGGAGAAACTGAAGAGCTTGGGGTTGTTTTCCTTGGTTTAGAAAAGTGACACTGAAATATACAAAATAGTGAGGGACAGAGATAGAGTAGACAGGAGGAAAACGTTTCCTTTGGCAGACAGGTCAAAACCAGGGGTCACAGATTCAAACTAAGTGGCAGAAGGATTAGAGGGGACATGAAGAAAAACATTTTCAAGGAGAGGGTGTGGCTGTCTCTAATTCACTGCCTGAATTGTAGTGGAGGCAGAAACCCTAAACTCTTAAGGAGTACCTGCATCTGTACCTCAAGTGCTGTATACAAGATGATGGGATTAGAAAGGATGCCAGGGTATCTTTGGGTTGGTATGGACAGAATGGACTAAATGGCTTCCTTCTGTGCTGTATCATTTCAATGGCTGTATGATTTGTAAGTAGCCCAAGCAAAACTGAAGTCACTGGAAATCAAGAGGGAAAGCTGTCCATTGATTGCATTCAAAACAAGCTTAAAGAAAGACTGATGGAAGAAAATACTCAGCTCCAGAACATCATGACATTTCTCAGGGGTAATATTCTGGTCCCAACCATCTTCAGATGCTTCAATGGCCTTTCTTTTAAACCAACAGTAGCGGCGTGAAAAGTTGCTGATGATTCCAGGGTTCAGAACCATTCTAGTCTCCTCAAATATTGATGCAGTAATGTGCTTGAAAGCAATAAGGCACATCATTTATGCTTGAACTGGTAAGTGGCAAGAAACATTCATACCACTCTGGTGCCAATCATTTCCAACAAGAAAGAATCTAACCACAATAACAAGAATCTCCTTTAGACGTTCAGAGTAATTACCATTACTGAATGGCCTACTTTCAACAACCTGGAGTACACTACTGACCAGAGACTGTACTGGACTGGCCACATAAATACCATAGCTATAAGTGAAGCTAGAAACTCTGAATTCTACATCAAATAATTCACCCAAAAATCATCCAAATTCTGTCCAGTACCTTCAAGACAAAAAACAGGAATGTGATGGAATACCATCTGCTTCTCTAGATGCGTAGATGTCCAACAATATGCACCATAAAGTAGGCTACTTAAGAAAGGGAGGTGATGGCCTATTGGTATTATCAATGGACTGTTAATCCACAGTGGTGCGAAACTAGGTAGAGTATTTATGGACTGGGAGGAAGGACGTTAGAATTTAGCATTTGTAAAATGCTGGTGGGGGGGGGGGGGGGGGGGGGGGTTCATTAGCTGCTGTTTTAGTGTATTGGTGGGTTTGTGGGCTACCGTGGTGCCAAGAGGTCTCAGTAGACAAAACGTGCCCAAAATCCATAACCACTCTCCCCTGCGTCTAAGACATTTCGGAAATGACTGCCAGACTACTCAGACCTCTTGGCATCATGGTAGCCCACAGACCCACCAACACACTAAAACAGCAGCTAATGAACTTAAATACCCTACACAGACAACAAGCAAAACAAATGTCATTTACAAAATACCTTGCAAGAACGGTGAAAAACACTACATTGGACAAACAGGCAGAAAGCTAGCCACCAGGATACACGAACATCAACTCGCCACAAAAAGACATGACCCACTATCACTAGTATCCTTACATACAGATGAGGAAGGACACCACTTTGATTGGGACAACACATCCATCCTAGGACAAGCCAAACAAAGACACGCATGAGAACTCCTAGAAGCTTGGCACTCCAACCGGAACTCCATCAACAAACACATTGATTTGGAGCCGATCTACCATCCCCTGAGAAAGAGAACAGGAAATGACATCACCGACGCAGGAAATGACATCACCAACCCAAGGAAACCTAAACAGATAAACAGAAAGCGGGACATAACACCAGCGCTTCACCGGAGGCTCACTGATGATGTTACCTAGAATGGTGACAAAATGTCTGAAAACGAACCTTCCAGCTCAGTGAGCAAACTCACATCCAGAACCTCAACCTGAGCTACAAATCTTCTCAAAACTTGCTATTAATTGTTACTTGTTGATTGTAAAGTGAATGTCAGGGATTTGTTTTATTTATCCACTAGAAGTTGCTGAAAGGCAGGTTCCAATACTTTTCACCCTCCTTTTACAGACTGGAGGGCTGGCCAACAGAAGGCAGCGAGCGGTAGTAGAAGGAAAATATTCTGCCTGGAAGTCAGTGGTGAGTGGTATTCCACAGGGCTCTGTCCTTGGGCCTCTACTGTTTGTAATTTTTATTAATGACTTGGATGAGAGGATTGAAGGATGGGTCAGCAAGTTTGCAGACGACACAAAGGTTGGAGGTGTCATTGACAGTATAGAGGGCTGTTGTAGGCTGCAGCGGGACATTGATAGGATGCAGAGATGGGCTGAGAGGTGGCAGATGGAGTTCAACCTGGATAAATGTGAGGTGATGCATTTTGGAAGGTCGAATTTGAAAGCTGAGTACAGGATTAAGGATAGGATTCTGGGCAGTGTGGAGGAACAGAGGGATCTTGGTGTGCAGATACATAGATCCCTTAAAATGGCCACCCAAGTGGACAGGGTTGTTGAGAAAGCATATGGTGTTTTGGCTTTCATTAACAGGGGGATTGACTTTAAGAGTCATGAGATCTTGTTGCAGCTCTATAAAACTTTGGTTAGACCGCACATGGAATACTGCGTCCAGTTCTGGTCGCCCTATTATAGGTAAGATGTGGATGCTTTGGAGAGGGTTCAGAGGAGGTTTACCAGGATGCTGCCTGGACTGGAGGGTTTATCTTATGAAGAGAGGTTGACTGAGCTCGGACTTTTTTCATTGGAGAAAAGGAGGAGGAGTGGGGACCTAATTGAGGTATACAAGATAATGAGAGGCATAGATAGAGTTGATAGCCAGAGACTATTTCCCAGGGCAGAAATGGCTAACACGAGGGGTCATAGTTTTAAGCTGGTTGGAGGAAAGTATAGAGGGGATGTCAGAGGCGGGTCCTTTACACAGAGAGTTGAGAGAGCATGGAATGCGTTGCCAGCAGCAGTTGTGGAAGCAAGGTCATTGGGGTCATTTAAGAGACTGCTGGACATGCATATGGTCACAGAAATTTGAGGGTGCATACATGAGGATCAATGGTCGGCACAACATCGTGGGCTGAAGGGCCTGTTCTGTGCTGTACTGTTCTATGTTCTTAGAGTGTTTCATTTTTAGTTCTTGGGGGTGGAAGGGGCAACCCTCCACTTCATAACAGTAGACCCAGCTATGTTCTGGGGACCTGGGTTCAAATCCTGCCATGGCAGATGGTGGAATGTGAAGTCAATTTAGAAAAAAAATCTGGCATTAAAAACCGTCAGTGGTCAGAAAAACACATCTGGTTCACTAATGTTCTTTAGGGAAGGAAACTGTCACCCTTGGTCAGGCAGCATCAGCGGAATAAGAGAGTTGACATTTTGGGCCTAGGCTCTTCTTCAGGACTGGTTCCTGAAGGGGGGGTCTAGGCCCAAAACGTCGACTCTCCTACTCCTCTGATGCTGCCGAACCTGTTAATCCAGCTCCACACTGTAACAACTCTGACTCCAGCATCTGTAGTTCTTGCTACCTCCAAACTGTCACCGTTCCCTGGTACAGCCTACATGTGCCTCCAGACCCATAGCAATGTGGTTGACTCTGAGCTGTTCTCTGAGCAATTAGGGATGGCAGTAAGTGCTAGCCTAGCCAGCGGTGCCTTTATCCTGTGAATGAACTTTTAAAAAAAGACTTGAATGGTACTCTATTCATAGCCAGCACACAGTGGCAGCAGTGTGTACTATTTACAAGATACAGTAGTTGCAAAATTCGCAGCAACTTTCTAAGGCTCATTTAACAGCACTTTTCCATTGTAAACTGCAACCAGAATGGCAAAGCCAGTAGACGCGTGCACGGTGGTTCAGTGGTTAGCACCGCTGCCTCACAGCACCAGGGACCTGGGTTCAATTCTACCCTCGGGTGACTGTACAAACTCCACACAGACATTCTTCCCATGTCTGTGTGGATTTCCTCTGGGTGTTCCAGTTTCCTCCCACAGTCCAAAGATGTGCAGGCTAGGTGGATTGGCCATGCTAAATTGCCCATAGTGTTCAGGGATGAATAGAATAGGGTATGGGTTCTGGGTGGGATGTTCTGAGGGTCGGCATGGATTTGTTGGGCCGAAGGGCCTGTTTCCACATTGTAGGGATTCTATGATTGTATGAGATGCAACATCTGCAAGGTTCCCTCCAAGCCACTCACCATCCTGACTAGGAAATGTATTGCTGTTCTTTTACCATTGCGTGAAATCCTATAAGTCCCTCCCTTTTAGTATTTAAAGAAAGGCAATAAATGCTGGTTTTGCAAGGGATACACATACCCAAAGACCAAATAAAAATGAAAAGATGAGGCAGATGAATTTCAGCACAGGCAAGTATGGGTCATTCACTTTGGACAAAAATAATTTGTGTAAAACTAGGCAGCGAAGGTCCAAATACATTTAGAGATATTGGACACAGATCATTAGAATGTAGTGGCCAGAGAGAAAAAAAATCAGAAAGGATACTGGAGCATTAGCCTTTGTAATTACAGAGCAGGAACATGCATGGGTTTTGATGAGTTTGCTCATGAAACACTAGTCAAGAAAGTAAGAGTCCATTGGATCCAAAGCAAAATAGCACGTTCAATCCAAAACTGGTCAAAAGGCAGGAAATGGAGGGTGACAGCATAGACTTGCAGTCACAAATATCCTATTTCCAGCTAAAAAGTAGGAGTACTTGAGTGCCAAAAAGTAACTAAGTGATGAACACATGACCAATGGATCCGATCTAAGCTCTGCAGTGCTGTCACATCCAGTCACGAACGGTGGTGGACAATTAAACAACTGCCAGGAGGAGGAAGATCCACAAATATTCCCATTCTCAATAATGGGTGAGCACAGCGCTTCAGTCAAAAGATAAAGTTGAAGCATTCACATTAATCTTCAGCCAGAAGTACTGAGTGGATGATCCACCTAGGCATTGTCTTAAAAGTTCCCAGAATCTCAGGTGCCAGTCTTCAGTTAATTCAACTTACTGAACATGATATCAACAAACTTCTGGAGACACTGAATACTGCAAAGTGTATAGGCCCTGCCAATATTCCAGCAATACTACTGAAATATGTGCTCCAGAACTTGCGACAAACCCACCCAATCTGTTCCAGTACAACTACAATAGTAGCCTGAAATACGGAAAATTGTCCTGCCATGTCCTGCACGCACAAAGTAGAACAATTCCAACCTGGCCAATTATCACCCCATCAGTTTACTCTCGATCATCAGTAATGTGATGGAAGGTGACATCAACAGTGCTGTCAAGCAGCACCAACTCAGCAATAACCTACACATCTATGCCCAGTGTGGGTTCTGCCAGGGCCACTCTGGTCCTGATCTCATTATAAGCTTTGGTTCAAACATGGATGAAAGAGTTGAATTCCAGAGATGAAGTGAGAGTAACAGCCCTTGGCATCAAGCCCACATCTGACCCAGTGGGCATCAAGGAGCCCTAGCAAAACTGGTCAATGGAAATCTGGCAAGAAATCTCCGTTAATTGAGAATCATACCCGGCACAGAGGAAGATGGTTGTGGTTACTGGAGGTCAATCATCTGAGCTCCATGATGTCTCTGCATGAGCTCCTCAGGGTAGCATCCTAGGCCCAACCATCTTCAGCTCCATTGATGACCTGCCCTCCATCATAAGGTAAGAAGTCGGATGTTTGCTGATGATTGCACGATGTTCAGCAGCATTTGTAACTCCTTAGATACTGAAGCAGTGCATATCCAAATCCAGCAAGATCTGGACAATATCCAGGTTTGGTCTGAAAAATGGCAAGTAACATTTATGCCACACATATGCCAAGCAATGATCACCTCCAATCAGGAACTATCTAACCACCACTGCTAACTGACATTCAATGACATCACCATCATTCAATCCACCAGCCTAGGATGTTAACCTTGCCCAGAAACTGAACTGAACTAGCCACACAAATAGAATTGCTATCAGAGCACGTCAGAGACGAGGAATATTGCAGTGAGTAACTCACCTCCTGACACCCTAAAGCTTGTCCACAACCTGCAAAGTACAAGTCAGGAGCGCACGATGAATGTTCCCCACGTGCCTGGAAGGGTGCAACTCCAGCAATTCTCAAGAAGCTTGATACTGTCCAGGGCAAAGGAGTCCACTTCATTGGCGACACATCCTCAAAACATTCAGTCACTCCACATGCTGATGCTAAATAGAAGTGTGCATTATCCACAAGATGCCACAGATTTTTGCCAAAGGTCCTTGGACAGCACCTTCAAACTCATGAACAGTTCCCACCTCGGGGTCAAGGGCAGCAGATACACGGAAACCCTACCTGCAAGTTCCCCTCCAGCCACTCATCATCCTGACTTGGAAAGACATCGCTGCTGCTTCTCTCAGTACTGTGAGTCAGCCTACAATTGTACATGGATTGCAGCTATTCAAAAAGGTAGTCAGCCACCTTCTCAAGGACAATTAGGGACAGGCAATAAACGTTCACCCAACTATTAGATAAGAACCCAAAATAATCTCAATGTTCCAAATATGGTCTGGCCAGGGCCTTACACAGCCTCAGCAGTATATCCCTTCTCTTGTATTCTAGTCCTCTTGAAACATTACATTTGCTTTCCTAATTGTCAACTCAACCTACATCTTAACATTAAGAGAATCATGAACTAGGATTTCCCACATCCCTTTGTACACCAGTTTCACTTGCTGGAGTATGGAACTCATTGTCTGAGAGGGTGGTTGAGTCAGAAACTCTTGTAACATTTAAGCAGTATTCCAAAATTCACTTGTCTTGCCATAGCCTTCAAGGCTTTGGGCCAAGAGTTGGAAAATGGGCTTAGTGGAGTTAGACCTTTATTGACCAATGTGAGCATGATGAGCTGAAATGGCCTTCTTCCATGCTGTAAACAGCTGAGTTTTATTTCAGCTATGAATAGCCCTGATTAGATCACATTACATCCACGTGTCTCGTCCTGGGAATCACACCTTAGAAGGGAAAAATTCTAGAAAGACGCAGATGGGCTGAATGGTCTGCTCCACACTGTAGAGATTCTATGAGCTCCGATTCATCAGAATGTTACCAGACTACATGGGTAGACTGTACAGAAATTACATAAACTCAGCCTGTAATCCATGGAATTATAGCAAGTTTGAGCAGTGATTTGATTCAAGATTTTAGGGATTTTATAGGGACTGCAAGACCGGGTAAACAAACACCATTCCTTGGTTTGGGGGCAAGGAGGTCGAGGAGACATGGCTTGAAAGTCAGGCAAGCATTCATCATACAGGGTATACAATTTGGAACTCTCATGCAGGAAAATCTTAAATTAGTCAATTAAGTCATTTAAGAGACTCATGAATTTTTTGCTGGTTAAGGATTTTGAGTACAAAGCCAAGGCTGATGGATGACCTTTTAATGAAATATGAGCCATGATGCTACCTTAGCAAACGCAGCTGGGAGAATCTAATGAACACAGTGGCATTGGGAATTTGGGGAGAGAGAGAATTTGGTGCAGAGGGCGAAAAGGGATGCAAAGTGCAAAGGAACTTTGAACATGTGAATACTCAAGAGTAATTAATTTGGGTTAAAGCAACTGTTTGAACAAAATCTGATGCCTGCAATGCCCTGGCCATTTGAGAATTTCACATACTTGCATAAACACGTGGGCAGGTAGGGCCACCAGCTACTCAAACTCATTTTCAGAAGTTTGAGGTCAGCTAGAGTTACTACAGGGTACGGAAAGTTGAAAAATTCCTGCAGCGGTTATTCAAGGGATGATCAGCCCAAAACTAAAGGAAGAGTTCAAGTGAATATTAAGGGATGCCCATCCAGAGGAAATGAAGAGACATGCAGCATAGGAATTATCCTGGTATGTGAGTGCGCCATTCCAGTTTTCAGCACAGAACACCAGTGAGTGTGATGACACTCTGGGAAGTGCAGAGCATATGATGGCTCAGGGCAGACTGGCAGAGAGTAAAATGTAGGCAGCAGAGGGTGCTCAAAAGTCAGGGGAATGGACAGATATTTCGGTGACTGCTGGCAAAATGCCTGCAGGGTGTGTTGCCTAACTGGTGTCAGTATAAAATAAGAGATAACAAGGCGTACAACTGGATGAACACAGCAGGCCAAGCAGCAAAGGAGCAGGGAGGCTGACGTTTCGGGATGCCTCCTGGCCTGCTGTGTTCATCCAACTCTACACCTTGTTATCTCAGATTCTCCAGCCTCTGCAGTTCCTACTATCTCAGTATAAAATAAGAACTTTTGATGAGGACTCGTCTACTGAGGTGCTGAGGCTGCCGAGGAAGGCTTATCGACTGAGTCAGTATGGGTGGAAGTTAGGAACAGCAAGGGAGCAGTCACCTCACTGGGGGTTTTCTACAGAACCCAAATAGCAGTAGGGAGATCGAAGAACTCATTGGCCGGCAGATTGTTGAAAAGTACAAACGTAGCAGGGTTGTTGTTATGGGTGACTTCAACTTTCCCAATATAGATTGGAACCTCCATAGTGTAGATGGCTTGGATGGAGCCGTTTTGTCAGGTGTGCTCAGGAGGGTTTCCTTACTCAGTATGTGGACAGCCCGACGAGGGGAGAGGCCATTTTGGATGTGGTGCTCGGCAATGAGCCAGGACGGGTGTAAGATCTCGTGATGGGAGGACACTTTGGCGACGGCGACCACAAGAGCCTCACATTTACCATAGCCATGGAAAGGGAAAGGAGCAGTTACCAGGGGAAGATATTTAACTGGGGTAAAGGAAACTATGATGCTAAGAGACAGGAGTTGGGAAATACAGATGGGGAGCAATTGTTCCACAGAAAGGGCACAGCAGACATGTGGAGGCTGTTTAAGGAGCAGTTGTTGCAAGTGATGTATAAATTTGTTCCTCTGAGACAGGTAAGAAGGGGTAAGATTAAGGAGCCTTGGATGACAGGTACAAAGGTGCTTCTTGTCAAAAAGAAAAAGGCAGCGTACGTAAGGTGGAGGAAGCAAGGGTCTAGCACAGCTTTAGAGGATTACAGGCTTGCTCGGAAGGAGCTCAAAAGTGGACTGAGGAGGGCCAGGAGGGGGCACGAAAAAGGCTTGGCAGGAAGGATTAGGGAGAACCTGAAGGCATTTTACTCATACGTGAGGAATAAGAGAATGATCGGGAGAAGGTAGGGCCGATCAGGGATAGCGTAGGAAACTTGTGCATGGAGTCTGAGCAGATAGGGGAATCCCTAAATGAGTTTTTTGCTTCGGTTTTCACTAAGGAAAGGGACCTTGTTGTGAATGAGAACTTTGAGGAGCAGGAAAACAGGCTTGAACAAATCAAGATTGAGGAAGTTGATGTGCTGGAAATTTTGGCAAACATTAAGATTGATAAGTCCCCAGGGCCAGACCAAATTTATCCTAGGTTGCTCCGGGAAGTGAGAAAGGAGGTTGCTAAGCCGCTGGCGAAGATCTTTGCTTCCTCACTCTCCACGGGAGTCGTACCGGAAGATTGGAGGGAGGCAAATGTTGCTCCTCTTTTCAAGAAAGGGAATAGGGAAATCCCTGGAAATTACAGACCAGTCAGTCTTACGTCTGTGGTCGGCAAGGTTTTGGAAAGAATTCTGAGGGATAGGATTTATGACTATTTGGAAAAGCATAGCATGATTAAAGGGAGTCAACATGGCTTTGAGAGGGGCAGGTCAAGCCTTACAAATCTTATTGAGTTCTTTGAGGAAGTCACGAGACAGGTTGACGAGGGTCGAGCAGTGAATGTGGTGTACACGGACTTCAGCAAGGCACTTGATAAGGTTCCCCACGGCAGGCTCATTCATAAAATCAGGAGGTATGGTATACAGGGTGATTTGGCTGTCTCCATTCAGAATTGGTTGGCTGACAGGAGGCAGAGCATGGTTGTAGATGGTAAGTATTCTAGCTGGAGGTCAGTGCTGAGTGGTGTCCCACAGGGGTCTGTTCTTGGGTCTCTGCTCTTTGTAGTTTTTATAAATGACTTGGATGAGGAGGTTGAGAGGTGGGTTAGTATGTTTGCTGATGACACAAAGTTGGAGATGCCGTTGATAGTATCGAGGGCTATTGCAGGTTTCAGCGAGACATTGACAGAATGCAGAGCTGGGCTGAGAAATGGCAGATGGAGTTCAACCTGGATAAATGCGAAGTGATGCAATCTGGAAGGTCGAACTTAAATGCTGAATATAGGATTAAAGGCAGGATTCTCGGCAGTGTAGAGAAACAGCAGGATCTTGGTGTTCAAGCGCATAGCTCCCTCAAAGTTGCCACCCAGGTAGATAAGGTTGTTAAGAAAGCATATGGTGTTTTGGCTTTCATTAACAGGGGGATCGAGTTTAAGACCGCGAGGTTATGCTGCAGCTCTACAAAACCCTGGTGAGACCACACTTGGAATATTGTGTCCAGTTCTGGTCGCCCTATTATAGGAAAGATGTGGAGGCTTTGGAGAGGGTGCAAAGGAGGATGCTGCCTGGGACTGGAGGGCTTGTCTTACAAGGAGAGGTTGACTGAGCTTGGACTTTTCTCTCTGGAGAGAAGGAAGAAGAGAGGTGACCTGATCGAGGTGTACAAGGTAATGAGAGGCATGGATAGAGTCGATAGCCAGAGGCTTTTCCCCAGGGCAGGATTGACTGCCACGAGGGGTCATAGATTTAAGGTGTTAGCAGGAAGGTATAGAGGAGACGTCAGAGGGAGGTTCTTCACCCAGAGAGTTGTGAGCGCATGGAATAGTTTACCAGTGGTAGTCATTGAAGCACAGTCATTACCGACATTTAAGCGACTGCTGGACATGCACATGGACAGCAGTGAATTGACAGGAATGTAGGTTAGGTTACTTTATTTTTGGATTAGGGTATTCCACGGCACAACATCGTGGGCCGAAGGGCCTGTACTGTACTTTTCTATGTTCTATGTAAACATGTGATTAGATAAATGTTGCAGGAGTGACTTCAGATCTCTGGGGCACTGGGATCACCTCAGGAGCAAGAGTGACTTACAGGCATAGAGATGTACAGCACAGAAACAAACTCTTTGGTCCAACTTGTCCACGCTGACCAGATATCCTACCTAAATCTAGATGCATTTACCAGCATTTGGCCCATAACCCTCCTACCATAGAACACAGAACATTACAGCACAGTACAGGCCCTTTGGCCCTCGATGTTGTGCCGACCTGTCATACCAATCTGAAGCCCATCAAACCTACACTATTCCATGTACGTCCATATGCTTATCCAATGACGACTTAAATGTACCTAAAGTTGGCAAATCTACTACCGTTGCAGGCAAAGCGTTCCATTCCCTTACTACTCTCTGAGTAAAGAAACTACCTCTGGCATCTGTCCTATATCTTTCACCCCTCAATTTAAAGCTATGTCCCCTCGTGCTCGCCGTCACCATCCTAGGAAAAAGGCTCTCCCTATCCCTATCCACCCTAACTAACCCTCTGATTATTTTATATGTTTCAATTAAGTCACCTCTCAACCTTCTTCTCTCTAATGAAAACAGCCTCAAGTCCCTCAGCCTTTCCTCGTAAGACCTTCCCTCCATACCACGCAACATCCTAGTAAATCTCCTCTGCACCCTTTCCAAAGCTTCCACATCCTTCTCATAATGCGGTGACCAGAACTGTACACCATACTCCAAGTGTGGCCGCACCAGAGTTTTGTACAGCTTCACCATAACCTCTTGGTTCCGGAACTCGATCCCTCTATTAATAAAAGCTAAAACACTGTCTGTCTTCTTAACAGCCCTGTCAACCTGGGTGGCAACTTTCAAAGATCTGTGTACATGGACACCGAGATCTCTCTGCTCATCTACACTACCGAGAATCTTACCATTAGCCCTGTACTTTGCATTCCGGTTACTCCTACCAAAGTGCATCACCTCACATTTGTCTGCATTAAACTCCATTTGCCACCTCTCAGCCCAGCTCGGCAGCTTATCTATGTCTCTCTGCAACCTACAGCATCCTTCAACACTATCCACAACTCCACCGACCTTAGTGTCGTCTGCAAATTTACTAACACATCCTCCTACGCCCTCATCCAGGTCATTTATAAAAATGACAAACAGCAGTGGACCCAACACCGACCCTAGCGGTACACCACTAGTAACTGCTCTCCAGGATGAACATTTCCCACCAACTACCACCCTCTGTCTTCTTTCAGCAAGCCAATTTCCGATCCAAACTGCTATATCTCCCACAATCCCATTCCTCCACATTTTGTACAATAGCCTATTGTGGGAACCTTATCGAACGCCTTGCAGAAATTCATATACACCACATCAACAGGTTTACTCTCATAAAAACCGGTTTACCCTCATTCAACTGGTTTACCCTTCCTATTCAAATATCCATCCAAATACCTTTTAAGTGTTGTAATTGTATCAGCTTCCACTACTTCCTTTGGCAGCTCATTCCATACATGCACCACCCTATGCGTGAAAATGTTGCCCCTGCAGGTCCCTTTTATATCTTGCCTTTTTCACCTTAAACCGAAGCCCTCTAGTTTTCGATTCCCTTATCCCGGGGAAAAGACCTTGCCTGTTTACCCGATCCATGACCCTCGTGATTTTATAAACCTCTATAAGATCACCCATCAGCCACGGAAAATAGCCCCAGCCTATTCAGCCTCTCCCTATAGCTCAAACTCTCCAACCTTGGCAACATCCTTATAAATGTATTCTGAACCCTTTCTAGTTTCACAACATCCTTCTTATAGGAGGGAGGCCAGAACTGTATACAATGTGCCAAAAATGGCCTAACCATTGTTCTGCACGGCTGCAACATGACGTCCCAACTCCCACACTCAATGCACTGACCAATAAACACAAGCAAACCAAACACCTTTTTCATTATCCTGTCTACCTGCGACTCAACTTCAAAGGAACTGCGAACCTGCACTCCATGGTCTCTTTGTTCATCAACACTCCCCAGGACCTTATCAAAAAGGTGTACAAGTCCTCCCCTGAATTGCCTTTCCCAAGTGCAGCACCTTGATCTCAATTAAACTCCATCCGCCACTCCTCACACCACTAGCCCATCTGATCAATATCCCATTATGCCCTAAGCTAACCTTCTTCACTGTGTACTGCACCTCCAATTTTAGTGTCATCTACAAATTTACTAACTATACTTCCTTTGTTCACATCCAAATCATTTATATAAATGACAAACAAAAGTGGACCTGACCTGTCCTCGGTGGATGAGCGTCATCTAAATAGAATTGAAGCTAATGTCGAGAAAAATTTAACTAGTACTGTGGAAGAGGGCATCCAGATGAAACACTGAAGGGGTCTGGGAAAGACGACATTTGAGCAAAGGAAGTACAGAAATAAATGGGTTCAACAGGTGACATCAATGAAACAGTCTAAAACTGATTTGGAGTGCACACAGTCAGCACATTAAGTATGGTAAATAAGGTGACGAGGTGCAGACACAAGTGACACATGAAACAATGATATAATAGCTTCAAAGAGAGATCATGGAAACTCAACGTCCTGGTTACTAAGTATTCGGGAAAGCTAGGGATGAGGAGGAAGGGAGCGCAGCTGCACTGATTAAAGAAGTTGTGCTTGTGGAGGAACTGATGTTGAGACACCAGATAGCATCTATTTAGTAACTATAATCTATAGAAGGATTTCCTGGGGTATTGGCTTTCTGGATCAATACTTTGAGAAATCAACAAGAGAACAAACTAGGCTGGATATTATGGAATGAGAAAGAAATAATTAGCAATCTAGTTGAGTGAGACTCCTTGGAAATGACCACAGTCGAAAAGATACAAGCGTGATGTAGTTGATTCCGCAACTTGGACTCCTGAATCTAAATAGACAACGGTATGAGATATCTGTTGACTAAAATATATTGGGAACATCATGTCAAGGGTTGATGGTGGAAAGGCAATGGCCGAAAGTCAACGGCAAACATTCAAAGAGCGCATGGGTAAACTGCAACAATTATTCATTCCTAAAAAAAGCTCAGGTAGTCAGGCAGCATCTGTGGACAGGAATCGGAGTTACAGTTTTAAGTCGATTGACCCTTCAAGGGTTCTGAGGAACAGTTAATCAGCTTGAAACCGTAACTCTGATTTCTTTCCACATATGCTTCCAGACCTATGGAGCTTTACCAGCAATTTGTGTTTTTGTTTCTGATTTACAACATCTGCAATTCCTTCCATTTTTAATTGTTTTCATTCCTGTCTGGCATAAAAATAAAGTAGGAAAAGTGGCCAAATGTAGCTTACAATAGAAATCAGAGATAATATTAGATCCAATGAAGTGACGCACAAATTGGCCAGAAAAAAAAATCAGATGCAAGGAGCAGAAACAGCTTAAAGTTCAACAAAGGAGGACAAAGGCCCCAATTTAAGAAAAGGACAGCTGGCAAACTGGATACACAATTGGCTTCAAGGTAGGAAGCAGCATAATAATGGAAAGATACTTGTTGGATTGAAGCCTGTGAAGAGTGGTTTGCTCAGGGTCAATGCTGGGCCCATTGTTTGTTATCTATATCAATGATTGGGATGAGAATCTACATGGCATGATTTGCAAGTTTGTAGATGACACTAAAATAGACGATATTGTTGACATGGAGTAAAGTTATCAGAAATTGCAGCTGGATCTTGATCAGCTGGGGAAGTGGGCTGAGAAGTGGCAAATGAAGTTTAACACAGATAAGTGTGAGCTGTTGCATTTTGTAAAGTCAAATCAAGGCAGGAGTTTCAGGATGAATGGTAGGGCCTGAAGGAGTGTAGTCCTTAAGGATGGTTCTCTGAATGTGAAGTTACAGGTAGACAGGGCAGTGAAGAAGGCTTTTGTTGTACTGGCCTTCATCAGTCAGGGCACTGAGCACAGGAGTTGGGAAATTATGATGCAGTTGTACATGATGCTAGTGTGGCCGCACTTGGAGTATTGTGTTTAGTTTTGGTCACCTTGCTATATAAAGAATGTAACCAAACAGGAAAGAATGTAAAAGAAATTTACAGGATGCTGCCAGGACTCTAGGGTCTGACTTACAGGGAGAAGTTGGAGAAGCTAGGACACTTTTCCTTAGAGCGTAGGAGACTGAGGGGGATCTTGTACATGTGTATGTGATCATGAGAGGCACAGATAGGTTGACTGCATTTTTTCCCCAGAATTGGGGAAATTGAAGACTAGAAAGCATCAGTTTAAGATAAGAGGGGAAAGAATACGTGGGAACCCGAGGGACAACTCTTTTTTTATATAGAGAACGGTACACATATGAAATGAGCTGCCAGTGGAAGTGGCTGAGGCAGGTACATTTAACACCAGTTAAAAGTCATTTGTACAAATAAATGGATAGGAAAGGTTTAGAAGGATATGGGCCAAGTGCGGGGAAATGGGATTAGCATGGATGGACATTTTGATCGGCAAGGACCAGTTTGGGCTGAAGGGCCTGTCTCCATGCTGTAGGACTCTATGACTCTCTGGCCTGAATTAAGAAAGGGATAACAGAGTATGAGAGTAAACTTTCAGGGAATATAAAAAGTTTATGTAAGTATGTGAAGAAAAACGGATTGGTAAAGGCAAACATAATTCTCTTACAGTAAGAAATATAAATTTATAATGGAGAACAAAGGAATGACTGACCTATATATACTATATACTTTGGTTCTGTGTTCACAAAGGAGGACACAAATAACATAACAGAAGTACGAATAGAAAGTGCTGAAGAAGTTCATAGGTCTGGCGATATCTGTAGAAAAGATGCAGTGTTAATATTTTTGAGTCCAGTGACCCTAGAAACTGTTCTGTTAAAAGGTCACTGTACTGATGTCATTAACTTTCTCTCTCTCTCTCTCTCTTTCTCTACAAATTCTGCCAGACTTGCTGGGTTCCTCCAAAACTTTTTTTGTGTTTCACATTTCCAGCACCCGCAGTTCTTTGTTTCAATAACATATCAAAATATCAGGAGCACAGAGTTTAGTGAGAGGGAGATACTGAAGAAAATCAGTATTAGTATGTAAACGGTGCTGGGGGAACCAATAGGACTGAGGACTGACAATCCTCAGGTCCTAATAATCTACATCCTATCGTACTTAAAAAAGTGGGCCAAGAAATTGCGGATCCATTTGTGGTCATCATCCAAGATTATACAGACTCTGGGACAGTTCCTACAGATTGGAGGATTGGTAATGTAACCACTCTATTTATGAAGGAAGGCAGAGAGAAAACTGTGAATTATAGGCCAGTTAGATATGTAGCTTTAGAGACCTATGGGCATGGACCAGTTAGCCTGATGTCAGTAGTGGGAAGAATGCTGGAGTCTATTATAAAAGGTTTAATAGCAAAGTACCTGAATAACATAATTGGACAGAGACTGCATGGATTTATAAAAGGGAAATTATGCTTGACAAAATCTACTAATTGTAACCCGCAGAGTTGATAAAAGGAAGCCAGTGGGTGTGTTTTACTTGGGTTTTCAGATGAATTCCAATGAATTCCCTCATAAGAGTTTAGTGTATAAAATCCAGGTGCACGTGACAGGGGGTAGCATATTGAGATACATTAATTGGTCAGCAGACAGGAAACAAACGTGTGAATAAATCTTTTTCTGAAAGACAGGCAGCAAACAATGGGATATCGCAGTGACCAAAATCTTGGACCCCAATTTTTCATAACTTGTAGTAATGATTTGGATAAGAGAAATACATGTAACATCTCCAAATTTACAGTTTGCTCAAAGCTGAACTGTGAAGAGAATGTAGAGATGCTTCAATATGATTTGGATAAGGGGAGTGGTTAATTACATGGCAATTGAAGCATAATGTGGATAAACTTAAGATTATCCTCTGTGGTAGCAAAAACAGGAAGGCAGATTATCTGAATGGCTATAAATTAGGAGGGGAATATCCAACAAGTCCTGGGTGTCCTCATGCAACAGTCTTTGAAGGTAAGCATGCAGGTACATCAGGTGGTAAAGGAGGCAAGTGGTTTGTTGGCCTTTGTAACAAAAGGATTCAATCAAAGGAGTAGAGGTGTCTTGCTGCAATTATACAGGGCCATGATGAGCTGGCACCTGGAATATTGTGCGCAATTTTGGTCTCCTTATCTGAGGAAGGAAGTTTTTGTTATAGAGAGAATGCAGCGAAGGTTTACCAGATTCGAGTCCTGGGATGACGGGACTTATTTATGAGGACAGATTCAGTCAGTTAGAATTTTATTTGCTGGAGTGTTAAGCATAATGACAGGGAATCGCTCAAAGACCAATAAAACCCAGCAGGACTAGGCAGATGGAAGAAGGATGTTCCCAGCAGCAGGGGAGACGAGAACCAACTGTCACAGTCTAAGGATACGGATAAACCATTTGTAATCGTGATGAGGATAAATTTCTTTGCTCACAGAATGGTGAAACTGTGGGATTTGCTAGCACAGAACGCAGTCATGGTTAAAATATAGTATGATTTCAGGGAGTTGAATATTGCACTTAGTGACGAAGGGATCGATGAATATGGGGAAATAACAGGAACAGACGATTGAGTAGGGTGATCAGTCATGATCGTAATGAATGGCCTACTCCCCTGCTCCTAGTTTCCACATTTTAAGGTTATTCTGTTAGAATAAATAAACAAACAGAGAAGCCATTAAATTGGAAAGGACAGAAATATTCAGATAAATTACAAAAGCCATATAGTCAGTTCTGCTGTAATGCGTGTTCTGCTGACGCAAATTGGCCATAACGTGACTGATGAATAGGGGAACACTATTTCTAAAACACGAATATGTGAGAGTTATAATGCGATTCCGTCAGTGTGTGGAAGAGTATGTGTTGACATCACATGATTATTTTGCAGGCTTTGTCCTGAGCATGTGCAATGTTAGCGCTGGCATCACTTGATCATTTTGCAGACTTTGTCCTGAAGCGCATTCTGTGAGAGGTCCAGTACTTTGTGACTTTTGCTTTCTCTTTTGCAAATTCTGCCGTGTTATCCACAAAAACACGATAACACGAATATTAGCCAGAAGCATTCTGGTGACCGTAAAAGAAAGGTGATAACACTGGAAGAGAAGCTAGATGTTATAACTCATTTTGAGCGTATGATATAGTAATATATGATATAATGATATACAGCATGTGATCTAGTTCGCATAAAAGGAATCAGGGAGTCTACCTTGCGGACCATTAAAGACAATGCAGAAAAGATTAAAGCAAGCTGTAATACTGGAACAATTCTGAGTGCTAGCAAATCTGTGAGGTCATGGACAAAGGGACTTGAGGAGTTGGAGAGCCTTCTAAGTGTGTGGATAGAAGATCAAACAAAAAGGCAATCTGGAACCATCTTTCTCACTATAAAAGAAAAAGCCTTATCAATCTATGAAGATCTAGCAAAAAGAAAAGCTGAAATTCTTGTAGATGTGCCAGTTTTTAAGTGCTAGCAGTGGCTGGTTTGAACAACGGCTGAGCTTTTCATTATGTAAAGTTATGTGGTGAAGCTGCCATTGCAGATGAGCAGCATGCAATAGCATTTCCTCCCATAGTAAAAAAAGTAATTGATGAACAAGATCACAACTTAGATCAAAATTTCAATTTGAATGAGACAGGTTTATACCGGAAGCGAATGCCACCAAGAACCTATATTTCTATGAATAGAGCATAATCTCTGGGCGTTAAGGTGGCAAAGGATTATTTGACTGTGCTGCTGGGTGCCAATGTCAGTGGACGGTTGAAGCTTAAGCCTGTGGTTGTGTACCACTCTGACAATCCACGAGCTTGAAAGGTTGCCTTAAGTCTACTCTAGGCACCTACTTTAGGTCAAGCAAAAAAGGTTGGGTAACAGGGCAAATGTTTTCGGAACTTACTGATGATGTTTTGGAAAGTATTGCAGGAGAAAGAAAATTGGATTTCAAGACTCTCCTCATCCTGGATAATGTGCCAAGCCATCCTTTCACCATTGATGTTTACAGAAAGCTCACCAAAGGGCTATTTCTGCCCCGAACACAACCTCTCTCCTTCAACCCACGGACCAGGGTGCAACAGCAGCTCTTAAAGAGACATTATAAGACTTTATAAAGCTCTGGTTAGGCCCCATTTAGAATACTGTGTCCAATTTTGGGCCCCACACCTCAGAAAGGACATACTGGCACTGGAGCATGTCCAGCAGAGGTTCACATGGATGATCCCTGGAATGGTAGGTTTAACATACGAAGAACAGCTGAGTATCCTGGGATTGTATTCATTAGAGTTTAGAAGGTTCGGGGAGATCTAATAGAAACTTACAAGATAATGCATGGCTTAGAAAGGGTGAATGCTGGGAAGTTATTTCCATTAAGCGGGGAGACTAGGACCCATGGGCACAGCCACAGAATTAGAGGGGGTAAATTGAGAATGGAAATGAGGAGACATTTCTTCAGCTAGAGAGTGGTGGGCCTGTGGAATTCATTGCCACGGAGCACAGTGGAGGCCGAGATGCTAAATGTCTTCAAGGCAGAGATTGGTAAATTCTTGCTCTGGCAAGGAATTAAGGGCTACGGGGAGAGTGCGGGGAAGTGGAGTTGAAATGCCCATCAGCCATAATTAAATGGCGGAGTGGATTCGATGGGCCGAATGGCCTTACTTCCACTCCTGTGTCTTATGGTCTTAAAGCTTATTATTTAAGGGACACATTTAAGAGGCTGACTGCAGCCACTGGGTGGGGTGGGGGATGGGGCGGGGGGTGGGGCGCGACGATAAGGACAGTGTTGTTCAATTTTGGAAAAGCTTTAACATCAAGAATGCGATTGTCATTACCATGGAAGTCTGGGGTCATGTCAGTAAGGACTGCTTGTTGCAGTTTGGCGGAGGTTTCACCCTGATGTTTTTCAAGATTTTAGAGGCTTTGATCTGTCAGAGGAGCTCCGAAGAATCAAAGAACACTATGTTGATTTTGCAAAGCAGCTGGAATTGAAGAATTGGAGATTGAGGACGTTGAACAGCTGCTTGAAATCGCGCTGTGAAGATTGCTCTACAGCTGATCTACAACAAATTGTCGCTGAGGGGGAAGTGGAAGCTGGAGATGAAGTAGTAATAGTCCAGGACGCAGAACCCTGCATTTCTGTTGTGTCTTTTATCCTGAAGGAAACTGAGAAGCAGATGCTGGTCTTAGAGAACAACAACTATAATACAGGACACAGCTGCGTAGCTGTTTGTGCAATAAGATCTTATTTAGCACCCTACGAACAGCTTCTTCATGAAAGAAAAGGGCAAAGCAGCAAAAACTGGATGTCTTTTTTAAGCTAACCCCCAAGAAACAGCCAGAAGACAATCAACCAAAACCATCCACTAAATAAAAACCAAAAGAACTGCAGATCAGGAACAAAAACAAAGTTGCTGGAAAAGCACAGCAGGTCTGGCAGCATCTGTGGAGGAGAAAACAGAGTTAACGTTTCAGGTCCGGTGACCCTTCCTCAGAAGGTGACGATGTGATGATGACCTTCAGCCCCCACAACACCAACACAGCAAACTCAAAACCTCCTCCTCTATCAAACCATCCTGACATTTTTTCAAGGTTAGATATTAAATTTACTTTTATTTCATTATTAGATATGAATTAGACATATATTCAAACTGTGCTATCCTTTGTGTTAGGTTTTTGAGGGATTTTCAGTGATTTTTTTGGTGGTCTGCCTCTAGCCCCAATTTTCCCATTGGCCCTAATGTTCCTACAGGGCGATGTTGCACAGGAAGTGATATCAAAAGGGAATCACACAACACAGGAGGTTACTCTACAAATCATACGTGCACCAACTCTTTGTAAAAGCTATCCAATTAGTCCTACCTTACTTGTTTTTCTGCTTTAAACTAAAAATTTTCCTTTCTAACTATGTATTCTGTTGTTTTGAAGAATTTTATGTTAATTTCCATCACCGTTTCAGGCTCGTGCATTCCAGATCATCACAACTTGTGATGCTATAAAATTTCTCCCTCTCTTTCAACTTGATTTATTTTTGGACACTGTTTTAAGTCTATGTTTTCAGACAATGGCATCCCACCAGCTTGCCAGTAGGAAGTTTCCCTTTAATTCCTATCACAGGGTCATACAGATCCAGAGCACTGAAAAAAGTCCATTGTGTGTGTGTTGGTCATTTTCCAGCATTTGGCCTATAGTCTTGCATGTCTTGGCATTGCAAGTGTACTTTTAAATACTTCCTAAATCCACAGATGTTGCCAGATTTTTACAATTTCCAGCATCTGCGGTTGAGTTTTTTTTAAAGTTTCTTCTCTTCTTAAAATGTACCTCTTTATAAATTAAAAGCACGTTTAAGTCCCTCATTATGCCCACATGAACAATAACTGGCTTCCTAAGCTTGCAGCTACCTGTTTGGTTCTGATCTGTTACATCAGATTATTTGTACCTGAAAATGCACTGTTTTTGACAAATGTTCTAAGGCTTATAGAAAAGGTAAGTTACTAAAACAAAAAGTAAAATACTGCAGATGATGAACATCTGAAATAAAACTGAAAATGCTGGAACTATTCAGCAGATCTGGCAGATCTTTGGAGACAGAACCAGAATCAATGCTTCAAATCAAAGACCCACATCAATTTAGTGAGTCTGGTCACTAATATGGAGAACGGTGTCTTTTGGTTCGCAGCAATACACATCAAATTTTTAAAAAATTGAATCCGAAGGTCTTTGCCTTCTCTTTTCAATAGTTCCAACCAGTGTAGGATTCTCTTGTGGAACTGGACTGTGAGCTGATCATGTGTATTATGCTGGAATCTGCAAACATCATCCAGTTCAGATCATAGTTTTTTTAAAAAAGTTACTGCACAAAGGGGAGGCCATTTAGCCCATCATGTCTGTGCTAGCTCTCTGTAAATACAATCAGTTATTCCCCTGTCCAACCATTTCAATTCAGTCCTGCATTTTTTTTGCACTCAAAGAAACATTAAAAGCAACAGCACTTTCACAGTGAATACAGTAAAATAATTTTTTCAGTAAATAAAAGCTAACTACTGGTGTTGGAAATGAAGTTAAACTGTAAGTGCTGTAAATACTCAGTATGCATGGAAAGAGAAACAGAGTTAATATTTTAGATTGATTATATCTGCATCAGAAATAGAAAACACTGGAATTAAAGGATGCGGGAGTAATAGGGCAAGTAAAGAAGCAAGACCTGTGTCCTGTGAATGCCAACTAACAAACAACTGCCACCCAGAAACAAAACCAAGAGAAAAGGAAAGGCAAAATTAAAATCGCTAAGGAGAAAAAAAACTGTGGATTGAGGTAATGCTCTGAAATTGTCAAATCAATGTTGAATCTGGGAGACCATGAAGCGCCTAAACAATAAAAGTTAGTGAAGGAAAGGAATCTTCAAAGTGGCAGATAGGGTGGCAATCAAGTGGCTCCTTTGTCCCGAGTAGTTCCTTGAATGTTCCTCGAGCTGTACCCATCCAGGCCCAGGGCAGTTTGCTGAGCAAAGAGACCTAAGGTCGCAGGCGTATTGTTCCTTGAAAGTGGACTTACAGGTAGACAGGATGGCAAAGGCATCTGACAGGTCTGCATGTTTGCCTTCATTGGTCAGAACACTGAGTCCAGGAGTCAGGACAACATGTTGCGGCTGTACAGGGCAATGGCAAAGCCACTTTTGGAATACTGCTTACAATTCCAGTTGCCTTTCTACAGGAAGGATGTTGTTAAACTTGCGAGGGTGCAGAAAAGATTTAGAAGGATGGTGCCAGAACTGGAGGGTTTGAGTTATAAGGAGGGGCTGAATAGGTTGGGGCTTTTTTCCCTCCGGAGCATCGGAGGCTGAGAGGTGACTGTATAGAGGTTTATAAAATTATAAAGGTCATAGATAAGGTGAATAATCATGGTCTTTTTCTCTGAGGTGGAGGAGTCAGATTTATGGTGAGACGGGAAAGATTTAAAAAGGGACCCGAGGGGTGGCTTTTTCACGCAGAGGATGGTGTGTGTATGGAACTAGCTGCCAGAGGAAACAGTGAAGGCAGGTTATAATTACAAAATTTAAAAGGCATTCAAATGCATATATGATTAGGAATGGTTAAGAGGGATATGGGCCAAATGCTACAAAGTGGAACCAGGTCAGATTGGAATGCCTGTTCAGCCCAGGCAAGTTGGACTAAGGGTTTGTTTCCGTGTGCTATGTCTATAAGTGGATAGTATTCCATCACATTCTTGACTTGTGCTTTGTAGACACTGGACAGTCATTGCGACGTCAGGAGGCGAGTTACTTGTTGCAGGATTTCCAGCCTCTGACCTGCTCTTGTAGCCACAGTATTTATACTGTTATTCCTCTTCAGTTTCTGGTCAATCCAAGATAGATTAAGGTGACTTATAACAAATCTAAATTCCATAATTCAGTACAGTGCCAAGCTGAAGAAAGAATGTTAAAGAGAAAGCATGAGAATAGAGGAGTGGCTAACGTGGAAAGGAATTCCAGAAGTAGCTATAAAGAGGCAGTAGACAAATCAGGTGGGATAAAAATCGATGAAGTGGAAGAATTTGAAAAGGTAGGCAAAGTATAAAAGTTACTAGGTCCAGAAAGGAGATACGTTTAATTATTCAAGGAAGTTAGGGTGGAAATCGTGATAGCTCCAACTTCTAAAATTGGCAAAGAGATGGTAACCAGCAGTAACTGGTTGTTTTTCAGGCTGCAGGCAAGTGACGCTCCTTAGCAGTTGATGTCTGCTCTTCTTTGATATATTTATCAGACTGGATTTGTATGGGGGATAATTTACACCAATATTTTGCATCAGTCTTCTTCATAGAGGATATGATAAACATCCCAAAGACAGCAGCTTTGCAAGGTGCTCATGAGAGAAAAGATCTTGCAACAATCGCTATCATAAGGAGTATTTCAGAACTATAAGTCAATTAGCCGAACATCAGCGATTGGAAGATTGCTACAGTCCATGATTAAGGAAGAAATAGCAGGCCATTTAGATAAGCTTAACACATCAGAGTCAACATAATTTGTTAAATGGAAAGCACGCTGGACAAATTTGCTAGAGTACTTTGAAGATATACCAATCAGGGTTGATAAAGGGAAATCAATGGATGTAGTGTATTTGGATTTCCAGAAGCAATGTGCAACATAAAAGTTTCTGCACATGACAGGTACTTGGAACCATATATTAATGTGGATTTAGGACTGCTTAACAGACAGAAGAGTGAGAATTGAAATTAATGGGTCTTTTTTAGATTAGAAAGATGTAACTAGTGGAGTGCCACAAGGATCAGTCCTGGGCCTCAATTAATTACCATCTGTATTAGTGACTTGTAGAAGAAGGTAAAGCGTAACATATAATGCTAACAAAACAAAATAAGTAAGTAAGGAGGCATGTAGTAATAAAGACACAAGGAAACTGCAACAGGATATGGATAGGCTGAGTGGGCAAAAAAAAACTGGCAGTTTACTACAGGAGTGAGAAATCAAACGTTTTGGTAGAAAAATCAATAGGGTAACCAATATTGAGATCGAGACAGATTCCAGAAACTGCAGCGCTGTGGGCTCTTAGTATTGTTTTCAGCAAATCACAAAATGTTAGCACTTAGGTGCAGCAATAATTAAGGCAAAAGCATTGTTATGGGGGGGGGGGGTGAAGTTTAAAAACAGGGAAATCTAGCGAGTTTTGAGAAGATTTGTAGCTCAGGTTGAGGTTCTGGATGTGAGTTTGCTCACTGAGCTTGGAAGGTTAGTTTTCAGACGTTTCGTCACCATTCTAGGTAACATCATCAGTGAGCCTCAGTGAGGATGGATGTGTTGTCCCAATCAAACTCAGACCTCTTGGCATCACGGTAGCCCACAAACCCACCAACACACAAAAACAGCAGCTCATGAACTTAAAAGACCCTACACAGACAAGCAAAACGAACGTCATCTACAAAATACCTTGCAAGAACTGTGACAAACACTACATTGGACAAACAGGCAGAAAGCTAGCCACCAGGATACATGAACATCAACTAGCCACAAAACGACATGACCCACTATCACTAGTATCCTTACATACAGAGGAGGAAGCACACCACTTTGATTGAGACAACACATCCATCCTAGGACAAGCCAAACAGAGACACGCACGAGAATTCCTAGAAGCATGGCATTCCAACCGGAACTCCATCAACAAACACGTTGATTTGGAGCCAATCTACCAACCTCTGAGAAAAAGAACAGTAAATGACATCACCACAGGAAATGACATCACCAACCCAAGGAAACCTAACCAGATAAATAGAAAGCGGGACATAACACCAGCGCTTCATTGGAGGCTCACTGATGATGTTACGTGTGAAAACTAACCTTCCAGCTCAGCGAGCAAACTCACATCCAGACAGGGAAATCTTCCTACAACTGTATATGTCCAGACCCCTCCTGACGTTGAATTCCTCAATCAAATCTCCTGTTGGTCTTTTCTCCAAAGAAAATAGTGCCAACTTCTCCAATCTGTCTTCATAACTCAGTTTCTCATCTCTGCAATTATTCTGTTTTGGTACATTACTTAATATTTTGTTCTCATTTTCTTTATTGATTTCTTGGTTCTCCTTTGCTCAAATCTAAAGTTTGCCCAATCCTCAGGCTTCCAACATTCTTTGGAAACTTTATTAATGTTATCCCTTGACTTAATGTTTCATTTAACTTCCTTTGTTAACCTTGGTTCGCTTGCTTTTCTGGGTATTTTCGCTTAAAAGAATGCACTCTATTTTTGAAAACCAAGCATAAATTCTTTAAATACAAGCCATCGTATATTCACCATTAAACCTTTACAGAAGCTTTCTAATCCACCAGAGCCAGTATTCTTCATAATTGTCCTTGTTTAGATTTAAGATCATGGGACTTGAGGCAGTTTTCATTAGATAGAAGAAGGTTGAGAGGTGACTTAATTGAAACATATAAAATAATCAGAGGGTTAGATAGGGTGGATAGGGAAAGCCTTTTTCCTAGGATGGTGGTGGCGAGCACGAGGGGACATAGCTTTAAACTGAGGGGTGAAAGATATAGGACAGATGTCAGAGGTAGTTTCTTTACTCAGAGAGTAGTAAGGGAATGGAACGCTTTGCCTGCAACGGTAGTAGATTCGCCAACTTTAGGTAAATTTAAGTCATCATTGGACAAGCATATGGACGTACATGGAATAGTGTAGGTTAGATGGGCTTGAGATCGGAATGACAGGTCGGCATGACATTGAGGGCCGAAGGGCCTGTACTGTGCTGTAATGCCCTATGTTGTATGTACAGGGTATTAGTAAGGCTACAACTGGAGAACTGCGTACAGCTTTGGGCTCTATTTAAGAAAGAATATACTGGCATTCAAGACAGATTCAATAGGCTGGTTCCTAGATTGAAGGGGATAATTTATCCAGGAACAGCAAAACGGGTTAGGCCTTTATTTATTGCAGCTTAGAAGAATGAGGGATGATCTTATTGAAACATACAAGATTCTGAGGGACAAAAACAAAGTTGCTAGAAAAGCTCAGCAGTAAAAAACAGTTAACATTTTGGGTCTGGTGACCGTTCCTCAGAATCGATGGTGGCTGGGAAAACGTCAGTTTATATGCAGAAAATAGGCAGGTGGGTGGGGTAGATTTTGAGGGGCTTGACAGCATAGATGTTGAGAAGATGTTTCTACCAGTGGTGCAATCTTGAACTAGTGGACATTGCAACAAAGTAAGAATTTACACAGCTAAAGTTAAATTTCAAAGGAATTTCTTTTCACTGTGGGTAGCGAACATCTAGAATTCCCTAATCCTGATTGTTGTGGAGTTTAGATTTCTACAGATATTTCAAATATCAGGGAGTTAATGGCTAATGTAGTTGATTAAAAATATACTGATTGATTAATGGTGTTGAGTTTAGATCAATTGTGATCGATCTGATTAGAAAGAAAAGTTTGAAATGTTGAATGGCCTCCGCCACCTGGCCCTGACATTCTTCCGGCACTTATCCTAAAATCTGGTTTGTCAGTGTCCTTTGACAGAATGAATAAGACCCACTCTATCTGTTTAGTTCTCTACATCTATCATTGTTCATCATTAGGACTGATAAATTAACTACCCGCAATCATACTGGATACACTACACACACACACAATCAATTATATTAACATTATTTTGATTGCTGCTGAATTACAAACAGCCAATCACACGCAGACAATATTACGTTCAGAAATGTTGAATTTCTGAAAACGCAAAGCCAAAAATCAAACTAATGCCTGACACAAACAAAATCTGTTATCTCACTGGGTGGCAGGTTTTCAGGAAAACAGTACAATCTCTTTCACTGTCAACAAACTCTACCAACCAGCAGATCCGAGAATCTATTTACACATCTTGCTGTATCCCTCCATCTGGAGACAAAGCAACCTGTTTCACTCAATATTATTAAACCGATGACCATGTCAAGAAATCCAAATACGTTACATTACAAATACTTTATATCTAAACGTTCGAAGAGTTTAGAATGTAAAATTGTGGAATTTAAGAAACACAGCATGACTATCAGCAGAGTGATTCCCTTCCGCTAGAGTGAATCACGATGCAGACTCAGTGAACACATTCGGAACCCCTGAATGAAACAGCGCTGAAAACGGGATCACTAACACATTCTTAGAAGCACCCTCCAAACTAAGAACATAGCGCTTCACAGGAGTGTTATCAAATACGATGTGACAGGATCCACGTAAGAGACATCGATGCTGGTGTAAGGAGTCGCTTAAAGGAGTATTGAGAAGGTGAAGAGGTTTATACAGGGAATTCCAGAGCGGAGTCCCAAGGCCCGGTCGGCTGAAAGCCCAGCCGCAGAAGAGGGAAATGAAGGGGATGCGCTATGGCTGGAGGGCAGCTGGACTCATTGCCCCTACAGCTCTCAGGACAGGGCCCAGGCTTTTCTACTGCAGCTCAACACCTTCGAAACCATGGACCTTTGGCCGCCTGTAAACACAGTTCGGAGGCTGAAGCCTGGGCTGCTCAGAGCCTAACCTCAAATCCCTGCTGCATCCCGAGCCCACAGCTACAGCCGGCCCGGTTCGGCCCAACGGAAGGCGCTGACTCACCCTTGCCGCCCGGGTAATACTCAGGTCCTTCATCACCTCCTCGAAAGCGGCCGTCTCCTCGGCCTGTTTCTGGGTGTGGAGCGCGATCTTTTCGCTGAATTTCCGCGGGTTGTTCGACGCCGCCATTTTCCTGCAGCGCCTCCTTCACCCTACGTCATCGCGCACATTGCGTGTATACGTGCTCACGCAGCCTTTTAGGCAACAGCCCCGCCCCCGTCTGTGTATATTTATTTATATTATGTTGGAGCTGTTCTGTTCCACACAACTCTAATTCTGATCTACCTGAAGCCTCCTCACAATTCACGATCCCATTTGTTTTCAAAGTCACGAATTTGGATATTTTACAGTTGCTCCCTGATCATTTATGCAGATTACTGATATCTATGGCCCTAGCCCTGTTCCTGATGGTACCCCAGCCTGCCACCTTGGGAATACCCTATTCATTTCTGTCTGTTGACTAATTCTCAATCCATACAAGTATATTACCCAGAGCACAAGAGTTTTCCTATATTATTGGTCAACCTCGTGTGGAACCTTGTGAAAAGCCTTCTGAAAACCTAAATACACAATTTCTGTGTATTTATCTTTGCTACAAGCCAAATTTAAAGAAAAATCTCCAGAATTACAACTGGAAGTGCTGTGGATGCTGTAAATTTGAAAGCTGAGGACGGGTCACCAGACTCAAAACGTTAACTTTGATTTCTCTTCACAGATGCTGCCACACCCGCTCAGCTTTTCCCGCGATTTGTTTTTGTTGTAAAATAAATTTCAATATATTTGTCAAATACTATTTCAGTCCATAAATTCACATTGACCCTGCCCAATCCTTCATTGATTTCAGTGTCCAGTTATTATACCCATTGTAAATGTTAGTGTCTGATGTCAAATTAACAGGTCTTTAGTTCTCCAGTTTCTTTTTCATTCCCTTCTGAGACACTGAAGTTACATTGGCTATTTTCCATTGTGTAGAAAACTTTGCAAAATCTATGGGAATTTGAAAGATAATTATCAGTACACCAAATTTCTCCGAAGCCAATTCCTTCAATACTCTTTAATGTGGCTCAGCTGCTCCAGGGGATTTATCAACCTTCAATCCAGTTAATTTTTCAAGTACTGCCCCTTTATTAATCCTAATTTTTTCCCTCATTTTCACAAGTCCCTAACTTGCCTATTTTTTCTGGGAGATTGTCTACATCCTCCTCTGAGATGTTATTATTTGAAAACTTGAGTTCTAAAGTGAGAGAATCATATATGGCTTCAAGTTTCATTTTCATATTGTGTAGATTAAGAAGGGAAAGACATGGATTTTAGTTTCATTTTAAATTTGTTTTGAGTGTGGTTTGGGTGCCAGCCTTTTGTTGATGCTGACATTTTTAATGAGGGTGAACAGACTTACAGTCAATCTTGCAGTGAAGACTAGGGTACATTGGGAAAAAAAATGTAGCAGAGAGAAACAAATGAACTGTTGCCTAGAAAGAAGATGTCCCATGTCACAGACAGAAACAAGTTCATTTAGAAAGGCAGTGTGCAAGTAGAGAAGCAGGTAGTTCAGAGAGAAAGTCATGTAAGAGCCACAGTGGCATTTGGCATTCTCCAACAGAGTCAGGGCAGAATAAAAGAATTAGCAAGTGACTTAGAAGCTAATGAGCTAAAAGCTCCATAAACAGTAGTTTTTATGGTGTCCTACAAGGCTGTTGAATAAGAAATTAAGGAGTGGTAAGGAATAAGTGAGCCGTATTAGCAGTCTATTTAAGGATCCCAGGAAAAGACATTAACTAAACAAAATGACATCAAGTGAATGCAGCAGGTTCCGCCAAAAAAAAAAACTTATGGGCATGCAAACTAATCAAAGAAACCTAAAGTGGGTACAGTGTGATACTTTAATGAAGTTTAAATATCCGCAAATTTGTTGTTGTGAGCGTAAAGATTGAATCTTGAGTTGATTTTTGTAATAACAGCAATTAAAATAGTTCTTGTATGGTACAATATAGTTAGTACCTTTTTTTGTTTTGGGTGTACTAATCCTACATGTTTTGTTGTAAAAGAGGGGTGATGGCATGGTGGTATTATTGCTAGACTAATAATCCAGAAATTCAGCTAATATTCTGCGGTACAGGGTTCAAATCCTGCAACAGAATGGTGAAATTTGAATTCCAAAAATTCTGGAATTAAGAATCCACTGATTACTATGAAACCATTGTTGACTGTTGGAAAAACCCATCTGTCATTCAGGAAAATAATCATCCTTGCTGGTCAGGCCTATTTGTGATTGTAGACCCACAGCAATTTGGTTGACTCTCAACTGCTCTCTGAAATGCCCTAGCAATTGTATCAATCACTATAAAGTGTCAACAAAGAAATGAAACCAGACAGACTAGTTGGCATCATCTTAGGTGGTGGAAAAGACAATAGCTGGACAGCCCGGTGGATCTGTTAGTCCTCTTTACTTATACATGGGGCCTAGTGCCAAAGCTGGAAGAGCTGTAGACAGACTAGTCAAGCTACAGTCTGACATAGTCATACTCATGGAAATATAGATTACAGACAATGTCCCAGATGCTAGCATCACCATCCCTGTATGTGTCCAACACCACTGGCAGGACAGAGTCAGCAGTGGTGGCAGAACAGTAGACAGTAAGGAAGGAGTTACCCTGGGAGTCTCAACGTTGACTCCAAACCCATGAAGTCTCATGGAACTATGATGTTGTGGCCACTACAGAAACTTGGGTAACTCAGGGAGAGGAATGGTTGTTGGAAGCTCCGGAATTTAGATGCTTTAGGAGAAATACGGAGGGTAGAAAAATAGGCGGGGGAGTGGCATCACTAGTCAGGACTATACTCTAACACAAATGTAGCTTCTGGCAGCAGTGATCATTTCACTTAAGATAAATTTTATTCTTAGTAAAATCAGTCTCTCTCTGATGCACCATTTTTATTCTTGGGATACTTTTGCTCTTTTGCATAACAGTGCCAAATCTAAACAGGTTATGATTACTGCCACCAATACTCTGAGATACCCAATCCAGCTTCTATATACTAACTTGATCCAGATGTAACCTTCACTTGCACTTGTAATGGACTGGCTTAAATAGTTGTAAGGGATATACTTTATGAACTCTATTTCCCCTGTAACTATTACACTAATTTTATCCCAGTTAATATTAGAATAATTGAAATCTTCTTTCATCAGTGTTCTATCGTTTAGAAGTTCTCAACAATTTGCCTACATATTTGCTCTTCTAAAACGCCTATCTGTTTATGGGCTATGGCATGTCCTCAGTCTGTTCACTTGTGTCTACAGAGTCTGTATGGTTTGAGGTCAGGAAGAAGAAGGGAGCAGTCACTTTATTAAGGGTTTTTTTACAGACCCCCTAATAGTTGCAGAGAAGTGGAGAAGTAGATTGGGAGGCAGATACTTGAAAGGTGGTAATGTTACAGGGTTGTAGTCATGGGTGACTTCAACTTTCCAAATATTGATTGGAAACATTTTAGTTGTAATAGTTTAGATGGAGTGGATTTTGTCCAGTACGTTCAGGAAGGCTTCCTGAGACAGTACATAGATAGACCAACACGAGGAGACGCCACTTTAGATTTGGTGCTTGGCAATGAACTGGGCCAAGTGTTAGACCAGTTAGTAGGAGAGCATTTTGGCGGTAGCGATCATAACTCTGTTACTTTTACAATAGTCATGGAAAAGAATAGGTACATACAGCAGGGTAAGATTTATAATTGGGGGAAGGGTAATTACAATTATGTTCGGCAACAACTGGTTAACACAAAACTGGAACAGATGCTATCAGGGAAGTGCACTACTGAAATGTGGAGATTGTTTAAGGAATGCATACTGCGTGTGCTCGATATGTTTGTCCCTAGCAGGCAGGGAAGAAGCAGTTGAGTGTGGGAGCCTTGGTTCTCAAGACAGGTCAAACGACTGGTTAAGAGGAAGAAGGATGCTTATATAAGGCTTAGGAAACAAGGAACGGAAAAGGCTCTAGATGGATATAAGTTATCCAGGCAGAAGCTGAAGAAAGAGCTTAGGAGGGCTATAAGGGCGCATGAGAAAACCTTGGCAGGTAGGATCAAGGAAAACTCCAAGGCTTTTTACACGTTCGTGAAGAATAAGAGAATGACCAGAGAAAGGGTAGGGCCGATCAAGGATCGTAAAGGTCCTTCATGAATACTTTTCTTCGGTATTCACAACTGAGACGGGCCCAATTGTAGAAGTGGACAGTGTGAAACAGGCTGGTAAGCTAGACGATGTTAGTAAGTGGACGTTAGTAAGGAAGATGTACTAGGAATTTTGAGGAACTTGAAGTTAGACAAGCCCCCTGGGTCTGATGGGATTTATCCTAGGATTCTATAGGAAGTGAGAGACTCGATTGAAGGGCCTTTGGCAATGATCTTTCGTCCTCACTGTCCACGGGTATAATGCCGAAGATTGGAGAGAGTCAAACGTCATTCCTTTGTTCAAAAAATGGAATAGGGATAACCCCGGAAATTACAGGCCAGTTAGTCTTTGTCAGCGGTGGGCAAGTTATTGGAAAGGGCACTGAGAGATAGGATCTATGATCACTTGGATAGGCATAGTTTGATTTGTGATAGTCAGCATGGATTTGTGAGGGGTAGATCATGACTCACAAAGCTTACTGAATTCTTTGAAGAGGTGACCAAACACGTGGATGAAGGTAGAGCAGTGGATGTGGTAGACATGAATTTAAGTAAGGCATTTGATAAGGTTCCCCATGGTAAGCTCATGCAGAAGATGAGGTGGCATGGGATAGGGGGAAATGTGGTAGATTGGATTCAGAATTGGCTGACCCTTAGAAGACACAGAGTGGTAGTGGACGGAAAATATTCAACATGGTGCGCCACAACGATCTGTTCTGGGTCTTCTTCTATTTGTGATTTTTGTAAGTGATTTGGATAAAGGAGTGGAAGGGTGGATTAGTAAATTCGCAGATAACACGAAGGTGATTCGCGTTGTGGACGGTGTGGAGAGTGATTCTAGGTTACAAAGGGACATTGATTGGATGCAGAGCTGGGCTGAGAAGTGGTAGACGGAGTTTAGCCCTGAAAAACGTGAGGTGATTCATTTTGGTAGGACAAATTAAAAGCAGAATACAGGGTTAACAGAAAGATTCCTGGCAGTGCGGAGGAGCAGAGGGATCTGGGGGCTCATGTCCACAGTTCCCGGAAAGCTGCCACCCAGGTGGATAGAGTTGTTAAGAAGGCATATGGTGTGTTAGCTTTCATTAATGAGTTCAAGAGCCGTGAAGTTATGCTCCAGCTATACAAAAGCCTGGTTCGGCCACATCTGGAGTATTGTGTCCAGTTCTGGTCGCCTCATTACAGGAATGATGTGGAAGCGTTGTAAAAGGTGCAGAGGAGATTTACCAGGATGTTGCTTGGAATGGAGGGAAGGTCTTACAAGGAAAGGTTGAGAGAGCTAGGGCTTTTCTCTTTAGAACGACAAAGGATGAGAGGTGACTTGATAAAGGTGTAAGAAATGATCAGAGGTATATATGAGTGGACAGCCAGAGACTTTTTCCTTGGGTCGAGGTAGCTATTACGAGGGGGCATAGTTTTAAAGTGAATGGAGGTAGATATGGGGGAGATGTCAGAGGTAGGTTCTTTACTCAGAGAGTAGTAGGGGCATGGAATGCCGGAGACGGTAGTGGAGTCGGCGTCATTATGGGCATTTAAGTGGCTATTAGATAGGTATATGGATGATCGCATAAGGTAGGGGTGGTGGTTAGACAGACCTTAGGATTAGGGTAAAAGTTCAGCACAACATCCTGGGCCAAAGAGCCTGTACCGTGCTGTACTGTTCTATATTGTCAAGAAGGTGCATGATCCAAAGCTAAACTGTGTTGTTCACTTAATGGTTACACAAGGACCCATATTTTTTGGTGAAACTAGATTTGATACTTTTGAGACAAAGCAGGCACCTCAACCTTTCGGGTGAAAAACTGGCCAGCAACAATTTTGGTTCTTAAGTTGCAGTTTTTCACAGATCTGAGAGACAGCAACTGCACTCAAATCTCCAATGAGCCTGCAAGCCAAATCTCCACTTGACCCACAACCTTGTCTCCACACACACGCACGCGTGCGCGCGCAGAACAACTGGAATCTAACACTCAAAAACTTCCGACTCAAACAACTGACCAAGTACCACATTGAGTACCTTCTGTAGTTTTCAAAAAATATGTTCGCCAGAAGACATAGAAAATCACATAATTCCACAGTTCTGGTTTTGACTGTTGTTCCACAGAATTTGTTCCTTCTTGCCCGTTTTACACTGATTATATCTCTGCAGAACTGTCAGTCTTGTTTATCCTATTTGTGAATGTATATGTACCTCTTTGGATTTCAAGAGGATATAATTTACGTACAAGTAGATAATGTTTTGCCCCTTGTTAAAGAATAGTTTTTTTTTAATAAGTTTTGTTTATTGATGAAAACCTGGTGAGTTGCTTTTATCGTAGATAGTGATTTTAAGCTAGCAAATTAACTTTCTTAGTGACTCAATTAGTTATTTCAACAAGTGTGGCATGCCTTGTGGAATAGTGAGGCTTGATTACCCGCAGATTGTTTCCCCCATCAGCATCATGATATTATTTCCTATTAAGGTTCCTAGTCACGCTTGGATTTATAACATAAAGCCACAATCACACACACAAATGGTAGGCAAAGGAAGTCCCTTGACAATTAACAGCATCTAGGTTCAACATCCTAGGAGTTATTGTTCACCATAAACATGACTGGACTAGCCACATATGGCTAGAAGAACAGGTCAGATGTTGGGAGTTCAGTAGTGATTAACTCACCACCTAATCTTCCAAATGACACATTTCCTCTATTGTCTGTATAATTTCAGTTTCAACAACACTCAATACATATGAAGGTAGAAGGTATCCAGGATAAAGCAGCCTCACTTGATAGGTAACCCATCCCTCATCTTAAACATTCTCTCCCTTCTCCATCATTGTTTGGTGGCTGCAATGTACACTATCTTAAAGATGCACTGCAGAAAATCGGTAAGGCTTATTTGACAGCACCGTCAAAATCTCCAACTTCTGTTGTCTAAAACAACAAGGGTAGCAGCCTTGGAGAAAAAAAATGCTATTCTTCACTGCCAAGGCAAAAATGGGAACTCCCTCCATAACAAGCTTGGAGATTCTTCACTATATACACCAACCAGACTAAGAAAGCAGCTCACCCTCATCTTCTAATCATAGAATCACTACAGTGTGGAAACAGGCCATTTGGCCCAAAAGGTCCACACCGCCCCGCGGAAGAGTGTCCCACTCAGACCGATTCCCCTACCCCTGATTTCCCACGCCTAACTCACCTAATCTACACATCCCTAGACACTACGGGCAATTTAGCACGGCCAGTCCACCTACCCTACATGTTCTGAGGAAGGGTCACTGGACCCGAAAAGCGAATCTGTTTTCTCCTTCACTGATGCTGCCAGACCAGCTGAGTTTTTCCAGCAACTTTGTTTTTGCACCTAACCTGTCCATCTTTGGACTGTGGGAGGAAACGGGAGCACCCACAAACTGACACAGGGAGAATATGCAAGCTCCACACAGACAGTTGCCTGAAGCTGGAATTGAATGCGGGTCTATGGCGCTGAGAAGCAGCAGTGCTAACCACAGAGCCACCGTTTTGCCACCTTCTCAAGGCAAACTATGGATGGGGAATAAAAATACTGGTTTTGTTAGAGACACCCACATCTCAATTTATCTAGGGAGGACCCTGGTAGAAATTGTTTAATTTATGCAGAAGTTTTAAATGATAGGTGCAGAGAAAAGGTTTCCAATTTTGGGAAATCCAAAACTGTGATCACATATAAAACAATCATAGAACGAGTATAGAACACAGGTAGCTATTCAGCCCACCACGTCTGTGCTAACTCGAAATAATCACACATGCTAGGTCTTTCCCTGTAGCCCTCCACATTTTTCGCCTCAAGCACTTGTCCTTTAGTGTTCTTTTGAAAGCCACGATTGAATTGGCTTCGTTCATATCAGACCATAAATTGCAGATCAGATCTACTCACTTTGTAAACGGAAATGTGGTCCTCATATCAATCCCTGTGGAATCCAGCTGAATGTCCTCCTCCTGTCTGAAATAAAACCATTCACCATTCCTCCTTCTCAGCTGGATACCAAGTTGGCTGAGTGACATCACTTTATTCTGAGATGAAATTTTGCTGGTAAGCCTTTGTGCAGCATTTTAGCACTTGATCAAACATGTACATCTCATCAACAAAATTATCTATATGAACTCCTCTGCTCCCTCAAGTAACCTAAATCAAATTAAACACAATTTGCACTTAAATCTGTGTAGTTTCCCTTAATTAATCTACATTTGTCCAAGAAGTTCATTAACTGTTTCCTGAATTATCATTTCTAAAAGCTTTTTCACCACCGAGGTTACTGACTGGCCTGTCGTTGTTGGTTTTATACCAACATTTTTTTTCCAATAAGGATGTAACATTTGCAATTACTCAGTCCTTGCACCGTCCCTGTATTCAAGGATTGCAAAATTATTGCCATGCCTTGGCAATTTTCATTTCAATTTACCTCAGTATCCTTGGATGTTTGGTCCACTCCTGATGATTTATCAATACTTAGTTGGCTAGACAGCTGGTTTAAAATGCAAAGTAATGTCAATAGCATGGGTTCAAATCCTGCATCAGCTGAAGCCTTCTCTATCTTGCCAAAGGCGTTTAACCCTCGGTTTAAATTCACACTAGTCAGCTTACTCTAATGATAACACGGTGTGAAGCTGGATGAACTCAGCGGGCCAAGCAGCATCAGAGGAGCAGGAAAGCTTGACGTTTCGAGTCGGTACCCTTCTTCAGAAATAGGGGAGGGCAAGGAAATTCTGAAATAAATAGTGAGGGGGGGGCAGGCGGATAGAAGATTGATAAAAGGTTGAGAGGAGACAGACAGGTCAAAGAGGCAGGGTTAGAGCTAGTGAAGGTGAATGTAGGTGGGGAGTTAGTGGGGGATAGGTCAGTCGGGGGAGGGGGGGATGAGGTTAGTGGGTAGGGGATGGGGGTGGGGCTTGAGGCGGGAGGAATGGTTAGGGAGGCGGAGGCGAGCTGGGCTGGTTTTGGCATGTGGTCGGGGGAGGGGAGATTTTGAAGTTTGTGAAGTCCACGTTGATACCATTGGGCTGCAGGGCTCCCAAGCGAAATATGAGATGCTGTTCTTGCAACCTACAGGTGACATCATTGTGGAAATGCACGGGGCCCAGGAAGGACATGTCGTCCAAGGAGTTGCGGGGGGAGGGGGGTGGTGGGTGAAGAACTGAAATGGTTTGTGACTGGGCGGTGTAGTTGTTTGTTGCGAACAGAGGGTAGGTGTTCTGCAAAACGGTCCCCAAGCCGCCGTTTGGTTTCCCCGATGTAGAGGAGGCCACAACGGGAACAGCCGATACAGCAGACCACATTGACAGATGTGCAGGTGAACATGTGTTTGATGTGAAAAGTTTTCCTAGGGCCTGGAATCGGGGTGAGGTATAGGGGCAGGTGCAGCACTTGCTTCGGTTGCAGGGATAAGTGCCGGGTGTGCTGGGGCTGGAGAGGAGTGTGGAGCAGACAGGGGAGTCATGGAGAGAGTGGTCCCTCTGGAAAGCACGTAAGGGTGGGGTGGGAAAAATGTCTTTGGTGGTAAGGTTGGATTGCAGATGGCGGAAATGTTGGAGGATGATGCGTTGGATTTGGAGGTTGGTGGGGTGGTACGTGAGGATGAGGGGGATTCTGTTTTGGTTATTATTGAGGATAGGGGGTGTGAGGGATGAATTGCAGGAAATGTGGGAGACACGGTCGAGAGCATTTTTGATCACTGTGAAGGGGAAGTTGCGGTTTTTGAAAAAAGAGGACATCTGGGATGTTCAGGAGTGGAATGCCTCATCTCGGTAGCAGATGCGGCGGAGGTGAAGTAATTGGGAATACCGGATGGCATTTGTACAGGAAGGTGGTGAGAGGTGGAATATTCTAGGTAGTTGTGGGAATCGGTAGGCTTAGAATGGTTATCGATTTCCAGGCGGATGCCAGGGATGGAGACAGAGAGGTCCAGGAAGGAGAGAGAGGTGTCAAAGATGGTCCAGGTAAACTTAAGGTTGGGTTGGGAGGTGTTAGTGAAGTGGTTGAGCTGTTCAAGCTCCTCGTGAGAACACGAGGCGGCGCTGAAACAGTCATCAATATACCGGAGAAAAAGATGGGGGATAGGGCCAGCGTAGCTTTGGAAGAGGGATTGTTCCACGTACCCTACAAAGTGGCAGGGACAGCTTGGGCCCATGCGGGTACCCATGGCCACCCCCTTTGTCTGTAGGAAGTGGGAGGAATTAAAGGAGAAGTTGTTGAGGGTGAGGACGAGTTCAGATAAGCGGATGAGTGTTTCAGTGGGGGGGACTGGTCGGGCCTGCAGGACATGAATGACCCATTCCTGAGCACCAAACCATTATCTCCCAAACCATCCACAACCTCATCACCTCAGGTGACCTCCCAACCACGGCCTCTAACCTCATCGTTCCCCAAACCCGCACCGCCCGCTTCTATCTCTTTCCCAAAACTCTCAAACCTGCCTGCCCTGGTCAACCCATTGTCTCTGCCTGCTCCTGCCCTACTGAACTCACCTCCACCTATTTGGATTCCATTTTCTCCCCCTTGGTCCAGGAACTCCTTACCTACGTCCGTGACACCACCCACGCTCTCCACCTGCACCAGAACTTCCAATTCCCTGGTCCCCAACACCCCATTTTCACTCTGGACATCCAGTCCTATACACCTACATTCCCCATGCCAGTGGCCTAAAAGCCCTCCACTTCTTCCTGTCCCTATACATATAAACTATGTCCCTGTACATTTAAACTACATCCAATGCACAACCCTCCTCTATACACTTGGTCATCTCCTCAAAAAAAAATTCAGATGACCTCCCTATGACAAAGCCATGCTATCTTTCATTAAGCCTTGTCTCTTTAAATGAAAATTAATTGAAGAATTGAAAAAAATGAAACATCTTCTCAAAGTTTTCTTCCCACTGACGTCAGACTCACTGGTTTGGAATTCTCTGGTTTATCTCTTAACACATTTCTCAAGGAGTGAAACCATATTAGCTGTCCTCCAGCTCTCTGTCATCTACCATGCCCAGAGAGGAATGAAAAATTTGGTCACAGCCCTGGTAATTTCCTCCCTTTTCTCCCACAGGAGCCTGGGATATAACTTATCTGGACATGGGGATTTGTCCACTTTTAATCTCACCATAACCTCCTCATTCCCTGCATTAATCTGATTCTCACAGTTCACCTTCCTAAATTCTGTGCCAACATCCTCCTCTCCCAAAGTGAAGATATATTTGAAGTACTCATGCAACACTCTACTGTGATGATACTATGGCTTTAAGAGGTGTATTTTCTCCTTTTTTTTGGAAGAGAGGTTTTAAGACAGAGGTTACGAGATATCTATTTGAATTCAATAAAGTTAACAGCTTGGGAGACCTTGACTTTTTAACAAGTTGCAACAATACAAGCAGCCTGAATAGGTGGGGTCAAGCTCCCACAGAACTCGGATTTTTACGCTTAGTTTCTCAGTAGCAGCTGCTGGGGTCTTGCAGCTGGATGCGGAAGCTGCTTTTTTTCTGTCTATTACAGCTAAAAGCTGGGGTTCTCTTCTTGCTCTAGAATTGCATGCGAGACAATCTGTTTTACTAAATTTTCCTTTGCTAAGCGTGTGTTTCTGGGGTATTATGACATTGAAACAGTTAAATGGGAGTCGTTAACATAGCTATTATTTTGTTAAACATTTTGATAGTTACAGTTAAGCCAATTTTTTTATTTTTATTTTGCCTGCTTTTTAACTGTAGCGTAAAAATAACGCGTTTCACGTAAGAACTAGGAGCAGGAGTAGGTTGTTTGGCCCTTCGAGCCCACTCCGCCATTCAATAAGATCATGGCTGATCTTTTCATGGACTCAGATCCACTTACCCGCGCTCTCACCGTATCCTTTAATTCCTTTATTGTTCAAAAAAAATCTACCTTAGCTTTAAAAACGTTTACTGAATTAGCGTCAACGACTTCACTGGGCAAGGAATTCCACAGATTAACCCTCTAGGTGAAGAAGTTCCTTCTCAATTCAGTCCTAAATCTGCTCCCTCTAATCTTGAAGCTATGCCCTCTTGTCCTAGCTTTACCTGCCAGTGGGAACATCTTCTCTACTTCTATCTTATCTATTCCCTTCATAATTTTATCTCTATAAGATGCCCCCATCAATCTTCTGAATTCCAATGAATATAATCCCAATCTATTCAGTCTCTCCTCATAAACCAATCCCCTCAACTCCAGAATCAACCTAGTGAACCTCCACTCCACCCCCCTCCAGCGCCAGTACATCCTTTTTCAAGTAAGACCAAAACTGCATACAATACTCCAGGTGGCCTCACCAGCACCTTGTACAGCTGCAACATAACCTCTTTGCTTTTAAACTCAATCTCTTTAGCAATGAAGGACAAAATTCCATTTGTCTTCCTAATTACTTGTTGTACCTGCAGACCAACCTTCTGTGATTCATGCACAAGGATACCCAGGTCCAGCTGCAACTTTTTACCATTCAAGTAATAATCCCTTTTACTATTACTCCTACCAAAATGTATGACTTTACATTTATTTACACTGTATTCCAACTGCCAGACCTTTGCCCACTCAGTCAATGTATCTATGTTCCTCTGCAAAGTTTCACAGTCCTCTGCATATTTTGCTCTGCCACTCATCTTAGTGTCATCTGCAAAATGTACGGAGGTTTGATCAAATGAATTGCATCTGGAATGCAATACCTTACATTTACTATTAAAATAAGAAAAAAATAGTGTCTAGAATATATTCTGGACGTATTTTGAGGGGGTCTGATCTGGTCCATAACAAACTGGAGACTCTTGTCAGGATCAAACTCGCTAATTCTGGGTTTGGTTTAGCATAGTTGGACTCAAAGGCAGTGAGTGTCGGTCCTTTTTATTTTGGGTGTTGAATTCGGTTGGTTTAAACAGGTGTACCTTGTGTAATAATGGCACTTTCAGTCCTAAGTTTCATAGGGCTGGAAGAAGTCACATCAGGAGTTTTACAGAAAGTGAGCAAGGCAAAGCTTTTGGAATTGGCAAACAAGCTGGAGTTGGGGTTACCTGTGTCTGCGAGGAAAAGGGAGGTATATGTAGGAATTGCATAGCATTTATAATTGCCAGTAATGCCAATGGGTTCTTTGGAAGTGGCTAAAATTTAATGGCAGATGAAGCAGCTTGAATTAGAGGCAATGGCAAGAGAAAAAGCAAATAATAACCCTGGCAGAACAAAAAGAGAAAAGGAAATGAAACAGCTTGTGTTATGATTAAAAGCAGGGGAAAGAGAAAAGGAAGTCCCTGGTAGAAGAAACAGAGAACTTTTGAACTTCAAAGGTTGGAAATGAAAACTCAAAATTGATTTAAAATGGTGCAGCTGAGGTGTAAAGTAGGAATGGTGATGGGGACAGTAATGGAGAGTCATCCCATTCATAGCTAAAGTCCTATTGGGGATCTGTTTAAATATGTCCAACCATTGCCTAAGTTTGATGAGGAGGATGTAGGAACCCTTTTAATTTCATTTGAAAAAGTTGCTAAACAAATGAAATGGCCAGTGACCATGTGGATAATGTTGATTCAAACAAAGTGAGATATTTGTACAACTATCAGAGGAGGTATCTGGGGGGTATTAGGAAGTGAAAATTGGCATCTTAAGGCTTATAAGCTAGTACCAGAAGCCTACAGACACTGTCTGTAGGAGGAGTCATCAAAGAATAAAGATATAAGAACATGTGGAGGACAAAGTGGGTACTTTTAGTTCAGCAAAATTAACTGAATTTCAACGGAAAGATGAAAAACCAGAGTAGTTGCATCAAAAAGCATACACAGAAGAATCTGAGTGAATCCCAAAATGTTACTATGTTACAAATGACATCTTTGTGAGGAAATAGAGATCATCACATATTCAGGTGGATGAGAAATAGGCAGAAGTTCATCAAATTGTATAACTGGTGAGTTTATAAAATGGTTTCAGGGATAGCAGGAACTGCAGATGCTGGAGAATTTGAGATAACGAGATGTAGAGCTAGATGAATACAGCAGGCCAAGTGGCAGAGGAGCAGGAAAGCTGATGTTTCAGGCCTAGATCCTTCATCGGAATAAAATGGTGGTGAGGTATTGCTTTTTCTTTATATATTCATGGGACGAAGCTGTTGCTGGCTATGCAGCATTTATTGCCCATCTCTAATTGCCCAGAGGGCAGTTAAGAGTCAACCACATTGCTGTATGTCTGGAATCACATGTAGGCCAAACTAGGTAAGGATGGCAGTTTCCTTCTCTAAGCCAGATGGGTTTTTCCAACAATTGACAATGGATTCACAGCCATCATTAGATTCTTAATTTCAGATATTTATTGAATTCAAATTCCACCATCTGCCATCGTGGGATTCGACCCCAGGTGTCAAGAACATTATTTGAGACTCTGGATTAACAGTCCAGTGAAAAAACCACTAGGCCATCGCCTCCCCTAGTGCATGAATTATCATTGGTCATCATTTGAGAGAATGGAAAACTCAAGCCAAAATACGAAAACATTTTTATTGACCTGGACTGCATAAGGATGTGGTTGACATTTGCCAGACATGAGATACATGTCAAGTAATTGGAAAACTTCAGGCAGCAATAAAACCAGCACTCTTAATGCCCATTCTCACATTTCAGGAACGTTTTACAAACAAGTTAATTGATTGCAAAGGACCACTTCCTAAACAAAAAGTGGGTATCAGTATGGAGTGGCACAGTGGTTAGCATTAGTGCCTCACAGTGCAAAGTACCTGGTTCAATTACAGCCACTGTCTGTGTGGAGTTTGCATATTCTCCCTGTGTCTGCATGGGTTTCCTCCCAAAGTCCCAAGATGTACAGGCTAGGTGGATTGGCCATGCTAAATTGCCCAATGTGTCCAGGGATGCCGCAGACTAGGCAGAATAGGCTTGGGAAATGCAGTGTTATAGAGTTGGGGTGGGGTGGGGGGGGGGGGGGGGGGGCACGGTGGTGGTTCTGGATTGGATGCTTTTTGGAAGGCCAGTGTGGACTTGATGAGCCAAACAACTTGCTTCCACACTGTAGGGATTCTGTGATTTGTTGACCGTGACGGACGTGTCTACTAGATTTCCAGTGGCCATTACATTATGCTGTCCAAGGGTCAAATTTTACATCAAAATTATTCAAGCAAGTTATGGATAGCTCTGAAATAAAACATTTCAAATCCACCGTGTACCATTCAGCGAGAATTAGAATGGTGGCATCAAACTTTAAAGACCATGTTGAGGCTTACACTCAAAACAATCCAATCCCAGAGGACTGAGATAAAGGAACTCTATTTGTACTTTTTGCAATCAGGGATGCTGCTAATTAATCAATTAAATTTGATCAATTTGCATTAGTTTTTGTGCATGAGGTGAGAGGACCACTGAAATTAATGAGAAATTGGTGAATCAGAGTTCAGAGACCACATATTTGGACTGTGCATCAAATTTTAGCAAAAATTAAATACAATGGATAAGTTGGCTAGACAGCATTTGAAAGTAACATAGCATGCGATAAAACAGGAAGCAAGCAAAAAATCAAAAAAATGCCATTTTGCTGGTTGAGATAAAGTATTAGCGTTACTTCCAATGGTAGGTGAGTCTTTAAAGGCAAGGTTTAGTGGAGCTTATCAAATCAAAAGGAAATTGAGTGAGGTGAATTATGTGTTAAGAATGCCAGATAGAAAGAAATCTCTCAGTGTACCATGTGAATATGTTCAAAAGTTATTTCGATAGGGAAGGAAAGCAAAAGGAGAATGTATTACTGGTTTCAACACAGAGTGAAGAGCCAAGTTCACAGGATTCTGAATTGGATGTTCCTCAAATTAAATTAGACATGAGGAAGTTCTTAAAAATCAGGATAAAACAGAGTTAACTTCCAAAGGAATATCAAAATGACCAGCAAGAGTTATTACAATCAAATGGGGAGATATGTGGGAATAAGCTGGGAAAGTACTAATGGCACATAATGTAGATGTACAAAATGTGTTCCAATTAAGCACTATCCTTATAGACATAACCCTCTAAAGTTGGAAATGATTCAAAAAGGATTTGAAAGCATGCTCAGAGACAATATAATTCAAATGAGGTGCAACGAATGGAACTCACCCATAGTAATGGTGCCAAAACCAGGTGGTGTCCGATAATTATAAGTGGGCCTTCTCAAAGCCAATGGAGTTACAAAATCTAATTCATATCCCATTCCACATTTGCAAGACTATATTAAGAAAGTAGGACAAGCAACTTATACCTCTCAGCTGGACTTTCTTGAAGGACACTGGCAGGTACTTTTATCCAAAAGAGTGAAGGAAATTTAAAGTCAGTTTAAAGTCATGCTATTTGGTCTGAAAAACGCGCCAGCCACATTTCAAAGACTAACCAACAGTCATTTCGAGATTACCCAAATGATGTAGTGTACATCAACGATCTGGTGGTTTTTAGTTACGTGAAAGACACATTTGAAGCATCTATCAAAATTATTCAATCAACTTTAGGGTGCAGGGTTAGTGATAAACTTTGCTAAGAGTGAGCTCGCGAAAGCCCAAATCACGTTCCTGGGCTGTGCCATTGTAAGTGGAAAGATGGTCTCACACGACATGAAAACAAAGGTTATTGAAGAGCTTCCCATATCATCGACGAAGAGGGAAGTTCTACAATTCCTGGGAAGGAGTGGTTTTTATCAGAAGTTCGTACCAAATGTTTACAATGTGGTTGCTCCATTGATTGGCTTGTAGAAGTGCAGAAAATTTCAATGGATGGAGGACTATCAGAAGGCACTCAACAGCCTGAAAGCTGTGTTAGCCACATTTAATTACGCAAAACCATTCAAGGGTGGCCATCACTGCAAATGAAGTAGGTGTCAGTGCTGTTTTGTTGCAAGATGAGAAGATAGAAAGATGTATTGGGTACTTTTCAAGAAAATTGAATAATCATTAACAGAAATATTCTATGATTGAGGAGGAGACTTTGAGATTGATGTTGGCATTGCAACATTTCAACACTTACGTTGCCAGTAATGTGTCTGAGTCAATGGAATATGCTAATTACAACCGCTTAAAGTTTCTGGAGAAATTTAAGGACAAAAATTCCAGACTGTTTAAATGAAGCTTATTATTGCAGCCATTCAATTTGAAAATTATATACATGTTAGGACGAGAGAACATAATTGCTGATAGGCTGTCACAACTTTGGTGAAGGAAGCTGGAGGCATTCGGTGACAGGACAAACTGGCTGAAATGGACTGTAGTAGTGAATGCTTCCATGGTTAGAGTCAATGTAATGTATATATATTGTAGTGTACAAACAGCATAAGAATCAAGATTTTTAAAAATGTACCCATCTTTGTATATTGATGGGTTTTTTTTAAAGGGAGGGGTGCGATGAAATTATGGCTTTAAGAGATGTATTTGTCCTGTTTTCTTTTTGAAGAGGCATTTTAAGACAGAGGTCCTGAGCTGCCTATTTGAATCCAATAAACAGCTTGAGGCGCCTTGGTACTTTTTATTTAAAAATTTGGAACTATATGAGTAGTCTGAATGGTTGGGGACAAGTTTCCACAGAAACACGATTTTTAATTTTACTTTTTCAGTAGTGGCTGCTGGGATCTTGAAGCTGCTTTTCCTCTCTCTGTTACAGCTAAAAGCTGGGGTTCTCTTCCTGCTGTTAGAATTGCACGAGCGTGCATCTATTTTACTGAATTAGCCTTTGCCGAGGGTGTGTTTATGGGATGTTATTATATTGGATCAGCTAATTAGTATTAGTTAATACACCTAATATTTTGTTAAGCATTTCAATAGTGTTACAGTTAAGCCAATTCCTTTATTTGTTTTTATTTTGTCAGTATTTTAGCTGTAGTGTAAAAGTAAAAATTGTTTGCTTAACATCAAGTAGTTTGACCAATCTGGAATGCAACACCTTACACTTACCTTTAAGGTAACAAAAAGTTAGGGTCTAGACCATCTTCTGAATATACTTTGACTTTGGTCTGGTCCATAACACTACCAATGTCTGCTGGCTCCAACTACTAATTTTCCCCTTGGTCTCTACTTTCCCCTTGTTTACTCCCTCCCCTTTATATACTTGTAGAATATCTTGGGATTCTCCCAAAGCTTGTCTGCAATTTTTCTCCCCCGATCTCCCTCTTTGCTCTCTCCATTGAATTCTTAAGGATCTCCTCCACCTCAGCCCACTAGGAACTCCATTGATTTGTTCCCTTTGTACCTGTTATATGCCTTTACTTTCGTTTTAATCCATTTTGGAATATTCCTTAACATGCAGGATTCTCTGGGCTTACTGCTCCTACATTTCACTCTAATCTGACCATGTTAGGCCTGTACTTTCCCCAATTCCTTGTTAAACACCTCCCACTCTTCTGTTGTAGGTTTACTCTTAAGTAGCTGGTTTAGACTCAACTACTTTCTATGCAGAGAATTCCACAGATTCACCGCTCTCTGGGTGAAGACATTTCTCAGTCCTAAATGACCTACCCCATATCTTCAATCTGTGGCCCCCAGCTTCTGGACTCCCCCGTCCTCAGAAACATCCTTTCTGCATTTACACTGTCCAGTTCTGTCTGAATTCAGTGAGCTTCGCAGGGTCAGGAGGAACAGATCAATTCAGAGTGAGACACAGCTTGAGTATATACTTTGAGGGCTTTGGAGTCAGTGTGGGAGACCAGTAAATCGTTCTTTTCTTCCACCATTTTAAAAGTTAAAAGTTTAAAGTTTAGAGGTTTAGTTAAAAGGTCAACAAGTAACTAACCAGCTGACTGAAGGACAATCATCAATCAACTGAAGCTTGATTAGAGCCTCACAGGTGTTGATTACTTAACTAGCATTGGTCATCTCAGCCCTATTTAAGAGGACATCTGTTGAAAGTGCACAATCAGTAAGCACAGGAAGGATCACGTCTGGAATGAATTACAGTATGAGTGAATACATAGTTCAGGGTCTTTGCAGGCAGCGTGAGAAGAGGTACTTTGTGCTTGCTTTTTTTGGCTCATTACTAGTTGTCATTTTAACAGGGTAAATTGAAGTGCAGGATCAGGAGCTTAGCACAAAGCAAATTGTGACATCACAGGAAAAATGGTAATTCATTAGTTGGTAAAATAAGGCGACCAAAACTGTAAACAGTTCTCCAGGTGTGGTCTCGCTAAAGCCCTGCACAGTTTCGGCAAGACATACAGCTCTCTGATGAAGGGTCTAGGCCCGAAACGTCAGCTTTTGTGCTCCTGAGATGCTGCTGGGCCTGCTGTGTTCATCCAGCCTCACATTTTATTATCTGCTCCTGTACGTGATTCCTTTGAATATGTAGGCAAATATACCACTGGCCTCTTCACCCTGCTGCACCTGCATGCCGCTGATGTACAAGGACACCCAGGTCTTATTGCACCTACCCCTTTCCTAATCTATTCATTCAAGTAATAATCTGCTTTCCTGTTTTTGCTGCCAAAGTGGACAAGCTCACTTTTATCCACATTATACCCATCTTCCATACGTGTGTCTACCCACTCAACTTGTCCAAATCACACAAACATTTTTGCATCCTCCTCACTTCACTCACCCAGCTTTGTGTTGTCTACAAATGTGGAAATATAAAATTTAATTCCTTCCTCTAAATCATGTGTGTTATAACAGCTAGAGTCCAAGCACATTTTCTAGAGAGGATGGCTGTAAGCAGTGATAGTGCTTTGGCCAATGATCGTCACAGAGGCCTCATGCAAAAATAACTTTTAGGAATACAGTGATGTTGCACATTCAATCACTCCAAAATTAATTGAAGGAAGATTGAGAGGCAGTGCTTATCTGATGAAAGGTAATCAAACTGAAACCTTAACTGCTCTCCCCACAGATGCTGTCTGACTTTGTGGGTTTTCCAGCAATTTTGCTTTTAATTCAAATTTCCATCATCCACATTTTGCTATTCTCCTGATTTGAAGAATTCATCACATGCTGAGCATGAAAAACCAGCTCTACTTTTAATGCACATTCAATGGAATCATTGTTGGAACTGAACGTCTCATGGATCTTTGGAGGGTGTGGCTTCACAAAAGATTCCAATGCTCAGTATTTCAGCGTGCTGTACTGTTGCCAGTTTTAGCACAATGAAGTCAAGAAACTTGTATCATGCACAGCAACAGGTCTGTTAGAACAGCTTACATGTGTGGGACTGAGATGTTAATGTGATAACATCCCATTGATTCCTATACTTCTATAAATTAAAGTCTTTTATTTACGTACACATAGGTATGCAGGCACTGCCCTGAAGCTTCCTGCCCAGCTAGGAATTCAGTGTAAAACTTTTGTATCTTATCTTCCCACACATCGGTATGCAGACACTGTCTTAAGCTGCCTGACTGAATAAAATTAAACTGTTTCAAATACGGTTAGGTGGGGAACATTTGTAAAGGTGAGAGACCTCTAAGGCATGTAACTTCTGTCGCTGACAAAGGGGCCAGGGCACTGACTTGTTCTAGCCAGACACACTGGCAACTTGAAATCACAATCTGTCCTGATAACAACTTGAAATCGCCTTCTGCCATTAGCAGCCACTTCACTAGCAATCGATACTACATCTTGGTCTTTTATGTTCTTGATGTAACAATTGTTTGGTATCCTGTCTTTGTCTGTTGTAGTAATTGTTTTATGTATCATGTCATTGTAAATTGTGAAATTGTTTTATGTATCATGTCTTTTGTAAAGTATAAAAAGGGGGGACTGTCCGCTGCTCGGGAAGAATTACTTGCGAGACTCTGCACTCTGTGCCGGGTTGAGTACAGTGATTCTCCACAGCTTGTACTTGCTTGGTAATAAAAGGATTTGTGTTTTTCTAAACAGGTCAGTGTCTTGTTATTGCATGAAGTCCGTGAGGGTCTCCGAAAACGAACCTGACAGGATCAGTGGTTTGCAGGGAATTTGGGGGAGGGAAGGTAACATTGCATGCAGGGTGATAGAAGGCTGGAGTTTTTTATCTGTAATTCTGATATGCTTCATTTTGCTTTCACTATTTGAAGCCACGTGGGGAGAGTTTAAATATTTGATTTAGGCATCAACATGGGTTTTTAATACATCTCTACAGAATATTGTTGAATGGCTGAGATTAAATAGGTTTCAAATCAAACAGGTCACTGTATGGTTACTTGAATTGTTACACTGAAGGTCCTCTGGCTCCTCCATTCTGTCCTGCAGCAGTGTCTTTGCTATCATTGCTCTACAAGCTATGGGAGGACAAGGGGCGTGCAGGCAACTCCTGCCAATGATTCCGGAAAATGTAGGTCCCTCTCCCACTCATCTGTGCCGATATTATAAACTTGCACAATACTTGTCACGTTGTTCAAGTGCCAGTTATAACCCCCCACCACATAAATCTTTCTTTGCAACACACAACAGCCAGCTTCAGACTGACCAGTCCTCATTGGACTGACACTGGTCCACTGATCAGTTTCGGGGATGTAATATTCAACTGCCAAGACATCGAAACAGTGGTCAACATGGTCCATGCGGCCACCAATTGCATAAATTCGTCCATTTGCTCCAACCATTGAGTGAAGGACCCGTGGCTCATTCATTGGGGTTTTGAATTCCCAGAGGTCAGTTTCTGGAGTGTAGCAGAGAAGAGATTTCTTATCCTCAATGGTGACGCCATAGCCTCCAGAGATATAGAGTTTGCCCCCACTGGACGTTCCCGCATGTCCCCAAGTCCGCCGTTTCAAGCAACACATATTCGTCCATTCATTTCTTCGTGGAGAGTAACGCTCAACTGTGGAGAGGCTCCCGGACCGATTCCGGCCTCCAGTGGCAAATAACATTCCTTGCAGCACATCTAGTTGGAACTGAATGCGACCTTCCTGCATGGACCGAATCCGTAACCAGTGATTGAGATGGGGATCATAACGGAAACACCAGCTGACTGCTCCTTCACCACTCCTGTACTGTAGATGCTGACCTCCCACAACATATACAAAGTTATCCAAGACAGCAATGCAGGCATGACTGCAGCCTATCTCCATCTCTGGTCTCTCCATGAACTGACGTGTATTCCCATCAGCAAGAGCAAAGACTTTGCGACTGACTGTCCGATCATTGTCAGTGTATGGAGTGCCACCAAAGGCAACAAGGGAGACAGTGTCTGATCGGATTCTAGTCCGAGCAGACTGCATCTCATGTTGGCGGAATGGCAGGATCTGGTAGTTGAAGGCCTCCAGCAGGTAGTGACGACACAAAGGGTCTTCCACCATCACAGCCTGTGTCTGGACATTGTCCACTAGTTCAGAGGATTTCATCAGGGGAAAGCGGATATGACACAAGACCAGATGGGCACTGGCTCGTCGAGACTCATCATACTGCAACCATCTGATAGCAGCGTGAAACAGGTCAACCTCACTGCAATTTTGCAGCTTGTTGCTCTTCAGAAAGAAGATGAGTCTTTCAAGGGGAAGCTGCAGGAAATCCTCCTCCTCAGCAATTTGCAGGAAGTGAGCAAAGGTAAAAACATCTACTGATTCTTTCAAAGAGGGCAGGCTGAATGTGGTGGCCATCTGCCCAATGTTAAGGCAAGTCTCCACACTTATAGCTGACTTCAAGAACTGCTCACACAATTCCACCACAGGCACAATCTGCAGGAAGACTGCTGCACCCAGCACATCCTGAATGCAGTCAAGGTCCAGTGTTACCTCAGCACTGTATGCAAAATCAATGACGTGTTTCAGGCCCCTGGCAGACACACCCTTCAACTCAATGATATCCTGGCCTGCTTCCCGCATTCCCCCGGTGAACATTGCCCTAGGATGGAAGAAACACAGGAATCAACAGACAGATTATCTTGCCCTTATCATAATGCTCACATGTGATCCTGCAGCATATAAACTGGCTACAGATTTCCTGTGTTACAAGTTGTTAACTCCACTTAACTTGTTCTCCATGGAGAAAATCCAGGTTTCTCCAGTCTGTCTACATAACTGACATTCTACATCCCTGTACAAAAAGAAAATACTGCAATTATGGGCTCTCAAAGGTCACAGACCTGAAATGTTAACACGGTTTCTATGTCTGATAGATGCAGCCAGACCTGGTGAGTACTTCAAGTTTTTTTATTTTTATTCCTCTCTTTTTTTTTTCCTCTGTACCTTCTATAGAACCCTGACATCCTTCCTCAAGATTGGTGCCCAGAGTTGTGCACAGTAATCCAGTTGAGTCACGTGTTTTAACTCATAACTCCGTTCTGTTGTTCTGTCTATTCCTGTTCCTGTTAAGGTACGAATAATAGAATGGTTACAGGAAAGAAGGGTGCTATTCAGTCCATTGTATCTATGCTGACTCTCTGCAAGCGTATCTCAAACCAGTTCAACTCCACCGGCTTTTCCTGTAGCTCTGCAAACTTTTCTCTCAAGAAAATAATCCAATTCTTTTCGAAAGCCACTGCCAAACCTACATCAACTCTTCTCTATGATGGAAGTTTTTGGATCACCATCGCCTCAGATGACAATCACCACAAATCAATGCTATCTGCTTCACAAGGAATACGAGAAAGAGTAGGCCATTCAGTCTCTCAAGCCTGTTCTGCTATTCAATAAGATCGTGGTTTGCCCCATAGAGGCCTCAGCTCTTATCTTGGTATTCCCTCCCAGAAACTTCCATGGGAACCAAAAATTAGCTGTGAATAAATCCTTTTGCCAATGGAAACACACTCTCCTCACTCTTTCCAGGTTCCTCAAAATTTTGCACAGCTCTGTTAAGTCCCCTTTGAATCTTTTGCAAGCTTTTCCACAAATCCCTAAAGGTGGTTGGGCAAGTTAATGGGTAGTTAAGGAAGCATATGGGATACTTGCCTTTGTGAGTAGAAGAGCAGAGTCATTATATTGGACTTGTACAGAACTTTGGTTAGGTAACAACCAGAATATTCTATGCAGTTCTGGGTTGCTTCACTATAGGAATGACGTGATTGCACTGGAGAGCATGCAAAAGATATTCACCAAGATGTTGACACAGATGAAACACCTCAGCTACGAGGCTAGATAGGCTCAGGTTGTTTTCTCGGAGCACAAAAATTTGAGGAGAAACCTGGTAGAGGTGGTATAAGATTATGACGGGCATGAGCAGGTTGGATAGAAAGCAGCTGTTTCTCTTAGTTGAAGGGTCAGTAACAATTTTAAGGTGGAAGGCAGGAGGTTTAGATGGGATTTGAGGAAATGTTTTTTCACCCGGGAAGAGGTCTGGAATGCACTGCCTGGGAGGGTGGCTGAGGCAGGCAATCTCACAACCTTTACAAAGTTTACTTGGATGAGCTCTTGAAATATCATAACATTCATGTCTATGTGCCTAATGCAGCGAAGTGCGACTAGTGTAGATTTAATGCAATTTCAGCAGTACAGGCTCAATGGGCCAAACCATATGATTCTATGAAACCTGCCCCCTTCTCTAATTTATCTCCTCACTCTTGGAACCACTTTTGTGAAGTTTTCTATATCCTCTATAGTTCCTTTATATTCTTCCTAAAGCAAATGTTTTATACAGGTTTCTATTTTATACAATTATTCCTCATTATATCTACCGAAACAAATCATTTCACACTTCTCCAAGAAACTTCAACTAACATTTATCCACTCATTTTACCAACATGTGTGTTCTAATAAGTAATCACCATCAGCTGCAGAATAGACAACTGTACTCTGCATATGCAAGTTGAAGTCAAAGACAGTGGTAGGCTGGTGGAGACTGGCTGTCTAGAACATCTGTGGTCCACGTCGCAGCTTCATCCTTTTGGCATCTCATTTAATGACATGCTTAGTGCTACTCTTGGCATGCTGACCTACAATTTAAAAAAAATTTCTCAGGCAGTGGGCATCACCTGCTTGGCCAGCATTTATTGTCCATCCCAATTACTCTTGAAGTGGTCATGGTGAGCTGCCTTCTGAACTGCTGCAAACCATGTGGCACAGTAAGATCTGCAGATGCTGGAGTTAGAGTCAACACAGTGTGAAGCTGGAGGAACACAGCAGGTCACGCAGCCTCAGAGGGGAAAAAAGTTGACGTTTTGGGTCGGGACCCTTCATCAGAGTTCTATGATCACATGGTGTTGACTGCAAACCATGCAGTGAAGGTAAAGCAATAATGTTGTTTGGGAGGACATTTCATGATTTTGACCCAGTAAAACTGAAAGAATATATTTCCAAGTCCAACTGGTGAGTGACTTGGAGGGGAAGTTTGCAGGGGATTGGTGTTGCCACAGATCTGCTGCCCTTGCCCTTCTAAATGGGAATGATTTGGTGGGGGCAGGGGGCAAGGAGCTTTGGTGAATTGCTGTATTGCATCTGTTCATCAACGGGGAATGAATCATCAACGGGGAATGAATCATCAACGGGGAATGAATCATCAACGGGGAATGAATCATCAACGGGGAATGAAGGCAATAAGATCGGGTGCTTTGTCCTGGCTGGGGTCATCCTTCGGCACTGTTGGAGCTGCACACATTCAGGCAAGCGGGGGTTATTGCACCACACTCTTGATTTGTGCCTTATTGAGCAGTTTTCAGGGGCAGGAAGGGAGTTACATGATGCAGAATTCCCAACCTGTGACTTTTCTTATAGCCACAGTACTACATGGTTCATCCAGCTTGATTTCTGGTAAATGGCAAAGGGTAAAGCATCCTGCACCACCCTAAGATGTTTTTATATGGTTGAACATATGGTGGTAATTATGTTGAAATTCAAGGGGTGATGGTTGGTACTGTCTTGCTGGAGATGGTCATGGCCTGGCACTTGTTTAGCATTACTTGCCATTTATTATCAAGCCTGGATGCTATCCATGTCTTGAAGCAGGCTTGATCCTCACCTTGATAGGAAAGAGAGATCACATTGAGAGTGAGAGAGCCTGAAATAAATTATAAAGCACAGATCCAAGGGTCCAGCCCAAAAGAGTGACACCTCAGGAAAACCACAAGGTCATTGACTGGTGATTGCTAATAATTTCATTATTATAGATTACTTTCAGATTGAGGGTAAATAGGGGAACGAGAAGACCAGTATTAAATTCTTTTTAAATCAAATTCAGAACTAAGTAATTAAAACAGACATACTGGGTTTGGTAAGATAATTATGTGTGAAGCTGGATGAACACAGCAGGCCAAGCAGCATCTCAGAAGCACAAAAGCTGATGTTTCGGGCCTAGACCCGAAACGTCAGCTTTTGTGCTCCTGAGATGCTGCTTGGCCTGCGGTGTTCATCCAGCTTCACACTTTATTATCTTGGATTCTCCAGCATCTGCAGTTTCCATTATCTATGATACTGGGTTTGGTGATGCATTGTTATACCTGCATGATGAGAGAGCTGGTGGATCCCATTGCTTTTAATAGTGACCACATCCGTAGCAAGTGTTGGTTGCTTGAGGAACTCTGCCTTAGAGTTGTTGAATGGAATCTGTGCTTTGAATGCTGTGACACATCAGGGAGGGGGAAATGTTACCTGGATGCTGTGTTTCAGGAGGCAGTCACACCCCATAGATCAACTACCTTAAATCTGGTCAGTAGTCATGTTCAGGAGGGTGTGACTATCAGTGAGGCAGGTAGCTGGATCCAGAAGGCAGTGTTGAAGGAGCTTCAGTTATTGACTATGTCTATCAGGTTTGATATTCTTGCTTTGGTGTGGACAGGTCTATCAGGAGGATGAGCAAACTGACCATGGCACTTTGAAACAGGAGGCCATTCAAAAAGTGGGAGAAGAAAAGAGAAATGTAGCTGTAATCAGGGATAGTACAGACAGGGGAACAGATACCGTTCTGAGGCCGGATTAAGAGTCCCAAAAGCTCAGTTGCCAGCCTAGTGCTAGGGTTCAGGATATCTCATCTGGGCTGCAGAGAAACTTGGGAGTGGGTGGAGAAAGATCCAGTTGTTGTGGTCCACACAGGTATCAACAATATAGGTAGAAAGAAGAAAGGAGCTCTGCTGAGGGAATATGAGCAGCTGGGGCTAAATTAAAAAGCAGAACCAAAAAAGTAATAATCTCTGGATTAATACCTGAACCACAGGCAAATTGGCATAGGGTCAACAAGATTAAAGTGCTAAACGTGTGGGTGAAACAGGTTGGAATTCACAGGACATTGGGGAAGGAGGGAACTGTTCCAATGGGACAGAGCCACGTAAATCATGCTGTGTTCTGGCAAATTGCATAACCAGGGCTCTATAGAGCTTTAAGCTAAATAGTTGGGGTTTGAGTTCAGTTACGTGGAAAATTATGGAAAAAGTTAAGATGGGGGTGGAGGGATCAGCAGAGATTTTTAATGTTTCCAGAACAAGTAATAGCACAGAGTATGGAAAGGGTCGGGAATTTAACTTCAGGCACTTAAGATAAAGGGAGCAACTATGAGAAGGGGGGCAGTCAATGCAGGACTGAGGTGCTGTACTTAAATGCATGCAGCGTACAAAACACAGTAAATGAGCTTGTAGCGCAGATTGAAATTGGCAGGTATGATGTGGTGGGTAACACAGAGACATGGTAACAAGCGGATCAGGGTTGGGAACTAAACTTCGAAGAAAAGAATTCCAAACGAAAGACTAGGTAGGTGGGCAAGAGGGGGAAGGTTGGTAAGAAAATGAAGTTAAATCAATAGCACAAAGTGATATAGAGCTGGAAGACTCAAAATCTGTATGCGTCGAGTTGAGGAGCTGCAAAGGAAAAAGACCCTGAAGGGAGTCATGCACAGGCCTCCCGGGCTGACCTCAGTCATTGGTAAGATGTGAGAGCCCATTATCAAGAATAGGACTGCAGCATATTTGAAAATGCATGGTAAAATAGAGCCGAGTCAGCAGAGCTACATCAAGGGGACCTCAAATCTGACAAATTTGGTAGAATTCTTTGAGAAGGTAACAAGCCAGTTAGACAAAGAATAAGAGCATGGCTTGATTAAATGCAGTCAACTTTGAGAGGGGCAGGTCATACCTCACAAACCTTATCGAGTTCTTTGAGGATGTGACTAGAAAGGTTGATGAGGGTCAAGCTGTGGATGTGGTGTATATGGACTTCAGCAAGGCATTTGATAAGGTTCCCCATGGTAGGCTCATTCAGAAGGTCAGGAGGAATGGGATACAGGGCAACTTAGCTGTCTCGATACAGAATTGGCTGGCCAACAGAAGACAGCGAGTGGTCGTAGAAGGAAAATATTCTGCCTGGAAGTCAGTGGTGAGTGGTGTCCCACAGGGCTCTGTCCTTGGGCCTCTACTGTTTGTAATTTTTATTAATGACTTGGATGAGGGGATTGAAGGATGGGTCAGCAAGTTTACAGACGACACAAAGGTTGGAGGTGTCGTTGACAGTATAGACGGCTGTTGTAGGCTGCAGCGGGACATTGACAGGAAGCAGAGATGGGCTGAGAGGTGGCAGATGGAGTTCAACCTGGATAAATACGAGGTGATGCATTTTGGAAGGTCGAATTTGAAAGCTGGGTACAGGATTAAGGATAGGATTCTTGGCAGTATGGAGGAACAGAGGGATCTCGGTGTGCAGATACATAGATCCCTTAAAATGGCCACCCAAGTGGACAAGATTGTTAAGAAAACATATGGTGTTTTGGCTTTCATTAACAGGGGAATTGAGTTTAAGAGTCGTGAGATCTTGTTGCAGCTCTATAAAACTTTGGTTAGACCGCACTTGGAATACTGCGTCCAGTTCTGGTCGCCCTATTATAGGAAAGATGTGGATGCTTTGGAGAGGGTTCAGAGGAGGTTTACCAGGATGCTGCCTGGACTGGAGGGTTTATCTTATGAAGAGAGGTTGACTGAGCTCGGACTCTTTTCATTGGAGAAAAGGAGGAGGAGTGGGGACCTAATTGAGGTATACAAGATAATGAGAGGCATAGATAGAGTTGATAGCCAGAGACTATTTCCCAGGGCAGAAATGGCTAACACGAGGGGTCATAGCTTTAAGCTGGTTGGAGGAAAGTATAGAGGGGATGTCAGAGGCGGGTTCTTTACACAGAGAGTTGAGAGAGCATGGAATGCGTTGCCAGCAGCAGTTGTGGAAGTAAGGTCAATGGGGACATTTAAGAGACTGCTGGACATGCATATGGTCACAGAAATTTGAGGGTGCATATATGAGGATCAATGGTCGGCACAACATCGTGGGCTGAAGGGCCTGTTCTGTGTTCTATGTTCTAATAAGGACGTGGACAGGTTAGGAGAGTGGGCAGAGAATTGGCAGATGGACAAGTATGAGGTTCTGCATTTTTGGCAGAATAGAGGTGTTTTCTATTTTCTACAAGAGGAAAGGCTTAGGAAATCTGAGGGGCAAAGCAACTTGGGAGTCCAAGTTCATGGTTCCCTTAAAGTTATCATGCAAGTTCAACTGGTGGTTAGGAAGGCAAATGCAATGTTAGCATTAATTTCGAGAGGGCTAGAATACAAGAACAGAGATGTACTGGGCGTCACTGGAGTCGGAGCACATGGCACCCACCAATGGTCTCAATGCCTTTAGGGAGAGGTGGGCACCGTGGGGCATGATGTGCTTTACTCCTCTCTTTCAACTGTATTTTGATTTCATTCCCACCTCCTCTCCCAAGCTCCCACCCCTTCACTTTTTTTCACATAAGCATTGCCCTTAGCAGGCTTGGGGATAGTAAGAATATGGAGTCATAAATTACACAGTGCGGAGCTGGAGGAACATAGCAGGCCAGGCGGCAGCAGCAGAGGAGCAGGAAACCAATGTTTCGGGTTGGGACCCTTCTTCAGAAAATCTGAATCTTTGCTTGTTAATGTTTCACAGACCCCACAGGTATTTTTCTGGTGGTGGGAAATATAGAATACAATTTTTGCACCATAGTGTCTGGTCAGATCATGTTTGGAATATTGTGAGCAGTTTTGGGCCCCATATCTAATGAAGGATGTGCTGGCATTGGAGGAGGTCCACTGGAGGTTTACAAGGATGATCCCAGGAATGAAGGGCTCATAATATAAGTAGTAGTCAAGAACTCTGGGTCTGTACTCAATGGAGTTTAGAAGCACGAGGGGGGCAACTAATTGAAATTTACGGAATACTGAAAGGCCTGGATAAAGTGGACATGGAGAAGATGCTTCCCTAGGAACAACGGCACAGCCACTAAGTGAAGTGATGATCGTTCAGAACTGAGATGAGGAGTGATTTCTTCAGAGTGTGGTGAACCTGTGGAACTCATGGCCGCAAAACAGTCTGGAGGCAAAGTCAATGAGTGTATTTAAGATAGAGATAAATAGATTCTTGTTAATAACAGGATCAAGTGTTTTGGGGAGAATTGGATCCAGAAACATTTCAGCATTGATTGAGTGGCGGAGCAAACTCAATGGCCCAACTGGCCTTTATCCCAAGATAAAGTAGGGGACAGGTTGGGCAAAGAAGTTACAGATTGTGGTTGAACACAACTGGTGATGGCCCAGTTCCTTATGGAAGTCCAGCTTTAAGCTGTTTGTTCTGAATCTATCCTAACTAGCATGGTGCTTGTAACCCACTACACAATGTTGGTATCCTCTGTTAGGCAGATGCTGAGAGGCTGATTTTCTAAGGTAGAACTAACAGCTGTAACATCAGAAATAGAGCTCAGAAGGGCTAAAGTGAGAAGACAATTTCTCATTCAAAAGGATTAAGAATATTTGAAATTTACAGCACTAGGGAGTGCGTGCTCAGGCACAGAGTATTTACAAGAGTTAAGGCTGACAGATTTTTCAGCATTAACTGTATCACGTAAAATAGGAGTAGGTGGGAAGGTGGAGACACATAGAAGTTCAGCCACAACATTACCTGATAGAGTAGGGTGGAGGGGCTCTTGGCCAACTACTGTCTGTTGTTCTTTTATAAATTGAACATCACTCAGATCTTGTGTTTTATAAAAAGGCAAAAGAACCCACCCAAACAGACTCAGACCCAAGGCAAAACCTGATCTCTTGGGAATGGATGTACTCAGCACAACTCACCTTCACCCAGGGATTTGAATCAATTTTATTCAGAACTGAGCAAACGGTTTTTGGAATTTTAAAAAAAACTGTGGCGAAAAAGGCAGTAAATGACTCACCGAAAATAATCGCTGCAAGCAGCCAGCACGGCCCGATGAACCCGAAACATAGCTGTGTTTACCATCAGCACCACATCCAAGAGCTGCTCACGAGCACGAAGCATGGCCAGGCCATGGAGGAGGGTGGCACTGTGCCCTGGGGCTGTAAATGTGTGACGCTGGGCACTGCTCCTGTCAGCCATACTGTGGGGGCATAAAGAGGCAGAATACTAGTGATACACATCCAAACATTACCGAATGGGGACAGGCCGGGGACCAGG
>NC_081382.1:46471507-46521507 GCF_030684315.1 Stegostoma tigrinum | reverse complement strand
TAACACTAACCCTAACCCGAACACTAACCTAAGCCTAGTCCTAACCCTAAACCTAACCCTAACCTAACCCTACCCCTAACCCTAACCCTAACTCTAAACCTAACCCTTACCCTAAACCTAACCCTGACCCTAACCCTAACCCTAACCCTAACCCTAACCCTAACCCTAACCCTAACCCTAACCCTAACCCTAACTCTAACCCTAAAACTAACACTTTCGCAGGTAACCCTAAGCCTAACACTATCGCAGGAAAGCCTAACCCTAACCCTAACCCTAACCCTAAACATAACACTAACCCTAACCCAAACCCTAACCCGAACCCTAACCCTAACACTAAAGCTAATCCTATCGCTCCAACCCTAACCCTAACCAAAATCCAAGCCAAAACCCTAAACCTAACCATCTTGCACTAACCCTAACCCTAACCCTAACCCAAACACTAACCCTATCGTGAACTGCAACCCCAACCCCAACCCCAAACCGAAAGCTAACTCCAAACCCAAACCCCACCCGAAGCCTAGCCCTAACCCTAACCCTAACCCGAACCCTAACCCTAACCGTATCGCAGGTAACACTAACACTAACTCTATCGCAAACCCAACACCAACACTAAACCTGAACCTAACCCTAGCCCTAGCCCTAGCACCAAACCTAACCCTAACCCTAACCCTACCCTAAGCCTAGTCCTAACCCTAAACCTAACCCTAACCTAACCCTACCCCTAACCCTAAACCTAACTCTAAACCTAACCCTTACCCTAACCCTAACCCTGACCCTAACCCTAACCCTAACCCTAACCCTAACCCTAACCCTAACACTATCGCAGGAAACCCTAACCCTAACCCTAACCTAACCCAAACCTAACACTAACCCTAACGCTAACACTATCGCCCCCTAACCCTAAATCTAACCCTGCACTCTCACCCTAACCCTACCCAAATCCTAGACCTCACTGTAACCCTAACCATCTCGCACTAACCCTAACCCTAACCCGAACCCTAACCCTAACACTAACCCTAACCCTAACCCTAACCCTAACCAACACCAAACCTGAACCTAACCCTAGCCCTAGCCCTAGCCCTAAACCTAACCCTAACCCTAACCCTAACCTAAGCCTAGTCCTAACCCTAAACCTAACCCTTACCTATCCCTACCCCTAACCCTAACCCTAACTCTAGCCCTTACCCTAACCCTAACCCTGGCCCTAAACCTAACCCTAACCCTAACCCTAACCCTAACCCTAACCCTAACCCTAACCCTAACCCTAACCCTAACCCTAACCCTAACCCTAACCCTAACCCTAACCCTATCGCAGGTAACCCTAACTCTAACTCTATCGCAAACCAAACACCAACACCAAACCTGAACCTAACCCTAGGCCTAGCCCTAGCCCTAACACTAACCCTAACCCGAACACTAACCTAAGCCTAGTCCTAACCCTAAACCTAACCCTAACCTAACCCTACCCCTAACCCTAACCCTAACTCTAAACCTAACCCTTACCCTAAACCTAACCCTGACCCTAACCCTAACCCTAACCCTAACCCTAACCCTAACCCTAACCCTAACCCTAACCCTAACCCTAACTCTAACCCTAAAACTAACACTTTCGCAGGTAACCCTAAGCCTAACACTATCGCAGGAAAGCCTAACCCTAACCCTAACCCTAACCCTAAACATAACACTAACCCTAACCCAAACCCTAACCCGAACCCTAACCCTAACACTAAAGCTAATCCTATCGCTCCAACCCTAACCCTAACCAAAATCCAAGCCAAAACCCTAAACCTAACCATCTTGCACTAACCCTAACCCTAACCCTAACCCAAACACTAACCCTATCGTGAACTGCAACCCCAACCCCAACCCCAAACCGAAAGCTAACTCCAAACCCAAACCCCACCCGAAGCCTAGCCCTAACCCTAACCCTAACCCGAACCCTAACCCTAACCGTATCGCAGGTAACACTAACACTAACTCTATCGCAAACCCAACACCAACACTAAACCTGAACCTAACCCTAGCGCTAGCCCTAGCACCAAACCTAACCCTAACCCTAACCCTACCCTAAGCCTAGTCCTAACCCTAAACCTAACCCTAACCTAACCCTACCCCTAACCCTAAACCTAACTCTAAACCTAACCCTTACCCTAACCCTAACCCTGACCCTAACCCTAACCCTAACCCTAACCCTAACCCTAACCCTAACCCTAACCCTAACACTATCGCAGGAAACCCGAACCCTAACCCTAACCTAACCCAAACCTAACACTAACCCTAACGCTAACACTATCGCCCCCTAACCCTAAATCTAACCCTTCACTCTCACCCTAACCCTACCCAAATCCTAGACCTCACTGTAACCCTAACCATCTCGCACTAACCCTAACCCTAACCCGAACCCTAACCCTAACACTAACCCTAACCCTAACCCTAACCCTAACCCTAACCCTAACCCTAACCCTAACCCTAACCCTAACCCTAACCAACACCAAACCTGAACCTAACCCTAGCCCTAGCCCTAGCCCTAAACCTAACTCTAACCCTAACCCTAACCTAAGCCTAGTCCTAACCCTAAACCTAACCCTTACCTATCCCTACCCCTAACCCTAACCCTAACTCTAACCCTTACCCTAACCCTAACCCTGGCCCTAAACCTAACCCTAACCCTAACCCTAACCCTAACCCAAACCTAACACTAACCCTAACGCTAACACGATCGCCCCCTAACCCGAACCCTAACCCTAACCTTAAACCTAACCCTTTGCTCTAACCCTAACCCTACCCAAATCCTAGACCTAACTGTAACCCTAACCATCACGCACTAACCCTAACCCTAACCCTAACCCTAACCATAACCCTAACCCTACCACTAACCATAACCCGATCACAGGTAACCCTAACCTTAACCCTAACCCTAACCATAACCCTAACCCTAACCTGACCCTGACACTGACCCTGACCTTAACCTTAACCCTAACCCTAACCCTAACCTAACGCCAACCCTAACCCTTAACCTAACCCTAACCCTATCTCAGGTAAGCCTAACCCTAACCCTAACACAAAAACTAAACCTAACCTCTAACCCTAACCCTAACCGTAAACCTAACCCTAACACTAACCCTAACCCTATCGCGAACCGTTACCCCAACCCCAACCCCAACCCTAACGCTAACCCCAAACCCAAACCCCACCCGAAGCCTAGACCTAAACCTAACCCTAACCCTAACCCGAACCCTAACCCTAAAGCTAACCCGATTGCAGGTAACCCTGACCCTAACGCTATCGCGGGAAACCCTAACCCTAAACCTAACCTAACCCTAAACCTAACCCTAACCTTAACCCAAACTCTAACCCTAACCCGAACACTGACCCTAACCAAACCATCTCGCACTAACCCTAACCCTAACCCTAACCCTATCGCAAACCTAACCCCAACCCCAAACCTAACCCTAACCCTAGCTCTAACCCTAGCCCTAACCCTAACCCTAACACTACCCTAAGTCTAGCCCTAACCCTAACCCTAACCCTAAATAACCCTAACCCGAACCCTAAACCTAAACCTAACGTTAAACCTAACCCTAACAATAACCCTAACCCTAAACCTAACACTAACCCTAACCCTAGCCTTAACCCTAACCCTAACCCTAAATAACCCTAACCCTAACCCTAACCCTAACCCTAACCCTAATCCTAACGCGAACCCTAACCCTAACCAAAATCCAAGCCAAAACCCTAAACCTAACCATCTCGCACTAACCCTAACCCTAACCCTAACCCTAACCCTATCGCGAACCGCAACCCCAACCCCAACCCCAAACCTAACGCTAACCCCAAACCCAAACCCCACCCGAAGCCTAGCCCTAACCCTAATCCTAACCCTAACCCTAACCCAATCGCAGGTAACCCTAACTCTAACTCTATCGCAAACCAAACACCAACACCAAACCTGAACCTAACCCTAGGCCTAGCCCTAGCCCTAACACTAACCCTAACCCGAACACTAACCTAAGCCTAGTCCTAACCCTAAACCTAACCCTAACCTAACCCTACCCCTAACCCTAACCCTAACTCTAAACCTAACCCTTACCCTAAACCTAACCCTGACCCTAACCCTAACCCTAACCCTAACCCTAACCCTAACCCTAACCCTAACCCTAACTCTAACCCTAAAACTAACACTTTCGCAGGTAACCCTAAGCCTAACACTATCGCAGGAAAGCCTAACCCTAACCCTAACCCTAACCCTAAACATAACACTAACCCTAACCCAAACCCTAACCCGAACCCTAACCCTAACACTAAAGCTAATCCTATCGCTCCAACCCTAACCCTAACCAAAATCCAAGCCAAAACCCTAAACCTAACCATCTCGCACTAACCCTAACCCTAACCCTAACCCAAACACTAACCCTATCGTGAACTGCAACCCCAACCCCAACCCCAAACCGAAAGCTAACTCCAAACCCAAACCCCACCCGAAGCCTAGCCCTAACCCTAACCCTAACCCGAACCCTAACCCTAACCGTATCGCAGGTAACACTAACACTAACTCTATCGCAAACCCAACACCAACACTAAACCTGAACCTAACCCTAGCCCTAGCCCTAGCACTAAACCTAACCCTAGCCCTAACCCTACCCTAAGCCTAGTCCTAACCCTAAACCAAACCCTAACCTAACCCTACCCCTAACCCTAACCCTAACTCTAAACCTAACCCTTACCCTAACCCTAACCCTGACCCTAACCCTAACCCTAACCCTAACCCTAACCCTAACCCTAACCCTAACCCTAACCCTAACACTATCGCAGGAAACCCTAACCCTAACCCTAACCTAACCCAAACCTAACACTAACCCTAACGCTAACACTATCGCCCCCTAACCCTAAATCTAACCCTTCACTCTCACCCTAACCCTACCCAAATCCTAGACCTCACTGTAACCCTAACCATCTCGCACTAACCCGAACCCTAACCCTAACACTAAAGCTAATCCGATCGCCCCAAACCTAACCCTAACCAAAATCCAAGCCAAAACCCTAAACCTAACCATCTCGCACTAACCCTAACCCTAACCCTAACCCTAACCCTAACACTAACCCTAACCCTAACCCTAACCCTAACCCTAACCCTAACCCTAACCCTAACCCTAACCCTAACCCAAACCCTAACCCGAACCCTAAACCTAACACTAAAGCTAATCCTATCGCTCCAACCCTAACTCTAACCAAAATCCAAGCCAAAACCCTAAACCTAACCATCTCGCACTAACCCTAACCCTAACCCTAACCCAAACACTAACCCTATCGTGAACTGCAACCCCAACCCCAACCCCAAACCGAAAGCTAACTCCAAACCCAAACCCCACCCGAAGCCTAGCCCTAACCCTAACCCTAACCCGAACCCTAACCCTAACCGTATCGCAGGTAACACTAACACTAACTCTATCGCAAACCCAACACCAACACTAAACCTGAACCTAACCCTAGCCCTAGCCCTAGCACTAAACCTAACCCTAGCCCTAACCCTACCCTAAGCCTAGTCCTAACCCTAAACCAAACCCTAACCTAACCCTACCCCTAACCCTAACCCTAACTCTAAACCTAACCCTTACCCTAACCCTAACCCTGACCCTAACCCTAACCCTAACCCTAACCCTAACCCTAACCCTAACCCTAACCCTAACCCTAACACTATCGCAGGAAACCCTAACCCTAACCCTAACCTAACCCAAACCTAACACTAACCCTAACGCTAACACTATCGCCCCCTAACCCTAAATCTAACCCTTCACTCTCACCCTAACCCTACCCAAATCCTAGACCTCACTGTAACCCTAACCATCTCGCACTAACCCTAACCCTAACCCGAACCCTAACCCTAACACTAAAGCTAATCCGATCGCCCCAAACCTAACCCTAACCAAAATCCAAGCCAAAACCCTAAACCTAACCATCTCGCACTAACCCTAACCCTAACCCTAACCCTAACCCTAACACTAACCCTATCGTGAACTGCAACCCCAACCCCAACCCCAAACCTAACGCTAACTCCAAACCCAAACACCACCCGAAGCCTAGCCCTACCCCTAACCCTAACCCTAACTCTAACCCTTACCCTAACCCTAACCCTGGCCCTAAACCTAACCCTAACCCTAACCCTAACCCTAACCCAAACCTAACACTAACCCTAACGCTAACACTATCGCCCCCTAACCCGAACCCTAACCCTAACCTTAAACCTAACCCTTTGCTCTAACCCTACCCCTACCCAAATCCTAGACCTAACTGTAACCCTAACCATCACGCACTAACCCTAACCCTAACCCTAACCCTAACCATAACCCTAACCCTACCACTAACCATAACCCGATCACAGGTAACCCTAACCTTAACCCTAACCCTAACCTTAACCCTAACCCTAACCTGACCCTGACACTGACCCTGACCCTAACCTTAACCCTAACCCTAACCTATCGCCAACCCTAACCCTAACCCTATTCCTAACCCCAAACCTAACCCTATCGCAGGTAAGCCTAACCCTAACCCTAACACAAAAACTAAACCTAACCCCAACCCTAACCCTAACCCTAACCCTAAAGCTAAACCTATTGCAGGTAACCCTAACCAAAACACTATCGCAGGAAACCCTAACCCTAACCCTAACCTAACCCGAAAACTAACCCTAACCCTAACCCTAACCTAACCCGAAAACTAACCCTAACCCTAACCCTAACCCTAACCCTAAGAAAACCATCTCGCACCAACCCTAACCGTAACCCTAACCCTATCGCAAACCCAACCCCAACCCTAAACAAAACCGTAACCCTAACCTAACCCGAAACCTAACCCTAACCGTAACATTACCCTAAGCCTAGCCCTAACGTTAACCCAAACCCTAACCTAACCCTAACCCTAACCCTAACCCTAAACCTAACGTTAAACCTAACCCAAACCCTAACCCTAACCCTAAAACTTACCCCAAAACCTAAACCTAACACTAACCCTAACCCTAACCCTAGCACTAGCCCTAACCCTAACCCTACCCCAACACTAGCCCTAGCCCTAACCCAAACCCTAACCCTAACCCTAACTCTAACACTAGCCCTTGCACTAACCCTAACCCTAACCCTAGCACTAGCCCTAACCCTAACCCTAACTCTAGCCCAAGCCCGAACCCAAGCCCTAACCTTAACCCTAACCCTACACCTAACCCTAACCCTAACCCCATAGCAAACCCAACCGCAAACCCAAACCTAACCTTAACCGTAGCCCTAGCCCTAGCCCTAGCACTAACGCTAACCCTAACCCTAACCCTACCCTAACCCTAGACCTAACCCTACCCCAAACCCTAACTCCAACCCTAACGCTAACCCTAACCCTATCGCTAGCCCTATCCCTATCGCCCTAACGATAACCCTATCGCCCTAACCCTAACACGAACCCTAACCCTAACGCCCCAACCCTAACTGTATCGCTCTAACCATAACCTTAACCCTAACCCTAACCCTAACCCTAACCCTAACCCTAACTCTAACCCTAGCCCTAGCACTAACCTTAACCCTAACCATAGCACTAGCCCTAACCCTAACCCTAACTCTAGCCCAAGCCCGAACCCAAGCCCTAACCTTAACCCGAAACCTACCCCTAACCCTAACGCTAACCCCATAGCAAACCCAACCCCAACCCCAAACCTAATCTTAACTGTTGCCCTAGCCCTAGCCCTAACCCTAACCCAAACCCTAACCCTAACCCTATCGCGAACCGTGTGTGTGTGTGTGTGTGAGAGGGAGAGTGTGTGTGTGTGTGTGTGAGAGGGAGAGTGTGTGTGTGTGTGTGAGAGGGAGAGTGTGTGTGGGAGAGGGAGAGTGTGTGGGAGAGGGAGAGTGTGTGGGAGTGGGAGAGTGTGTGCCCTAAACCTAACCCTAACCCTAACCTAACCCTAACCCTAACCCTAACCTAAGCCTAGTCCTAACCCTAAACCTAACCCTTACCTTTCCCTACCCCTAACCCTAACCCTAACTCTAACCCTTACCCTAACCCTAACCCTAACCCTAACCCTAACCCTAACCCTAACCCTAACCCTAACCCTAACCCTAACCCTAACCCTAACCCTAACCCTAACTCTAACACTAGCCCTTGCACTAACCCTAACCCTAACCCTAGCGCTAGCCCTAACCCTAACCCTAACTCTAGCCCAAGCCCGAACCCAAGCCCTAACCTTAACCCTAACCCTACACCTAACCCTAACCCTAACCCCATAGCAAACCCAACCGCAAACCCAAACCTAACCTTAACCGTAGCCCTAGCCCTAGCCCTAGCACTAACGCTAACCCTAACCCTATCGCTAGCCCTAACCCTATCGCCCTAACGATAACCCTATCGCCCTAACCCTAACACGAACCCTAACCCTAACGCCCCAACCCTAACTGTATCGCTCTAACCATAACCTTAACCCTAACCCTAACCCTAACCCTAACCCTAACTCTAACCCGAGCCCTAGCACTAACCTTAACCCTAACCATAGCACTAGCCCTAACCCTAACCCTAACTCTAGCCCAAGCCCGAACCCAAGCCCTAACCTTAACCCGAAACCTACCCCTAACCCTAACGCTAACCCCATAGCAAACCCAACCCCAACCCCAAACCTAACCTTAACTGTTGCCCTAGCCCTAGCCCTAACCCTAACCCAAACCCTAACCCTTACCCTATCGCGAACCCCAACCCCAACCCCAACCCCAAACCTAACGCTAACCCCAAACCCAAACCCCACCCGAAGCCTAGCACTAACCCTAACCCTAACCCTAACCCTAACCCTAGCCCTAACCCTAACCCTAACCCTAAATAACCCTAACCCTAACCCTAACCCTAACCCTAGCCCTAACCCTAATCCTAACGCGAACCCTAACCCTAACCAAAATCCAAGCCAAAACCCTAAACCTAACCATCTCGCACTAACCCTAACCCTAACCCTAACCCTAACCCTATCGCGAACCGCAACCCCAACCCCAACCCCAAACCTAACGCTAACCCCAAACCCAAACCCCACCCGAAGCCTAGCCCTAACCCTAATCCTAACCCTAACCCTAACCCAATCGCAGGTAACCCTAACTCTAACTCTATCGCAAACCAAACACCAACACCAAACCTGAACCTAACCCTAGGCCTAGCCCTAGCCCTAACACTAACCCTAACCCGAACACTAACCTAAGCCTAGTCCTAACCCTAAACCTAACCCTAACCTAACCCTACCCCTAACCCTAACCCTAACTCTAAACCTAACCCTTACCCTAAACCTAACCCTGACCCTAACCCTAACCCTAACCCTAACCCTAACCCTAACCCTAACCCTAACCCTAACCCTAACCCTAACCCTAACTCTAACCCTAAAACTAACACTTTCGCAGGTAACCCTAAGCCTAACACTATCGCAGGAAAGCCTAACCCTAACCCTAACCCTAACCCTAAACATAACACTAACCCTAACCCAAACCCTAACCCGAACCCTAACCCTAACACTAAAGCTAATCCTATCGCTCCAACCCTAACCCTAACCAAAATCCAAGCCAAAACCCTAAACCTAACCATCTTGCACTAACCCTAACCCTAACCCTAACCCAAACACTAACCCTATCGTGAACTGCAACCCCAACCCCAACCCCAAACCGAAAGCTAACTCCAAACCCAAACCCCACCCGAAGCCTAGCCCTAACCCTAACCCTAACCCGAACCCTAACCCTAACCATATCGCAGGTAACACTAACACTAACTCTATCGCAAACCCAACACCAACACTAAACCTGAACCAAACCCTAGCGCTAGCCCTAGCACCAAACCTAACCCTAACCCTAACCCTACCCTAAGCCTAGTCCTAACCCTAAACCTAACCCTAACCTAACCCTACCCCTAACCCTAAACCTAACTCTAAACCTAACCCTTACCCTAACCCTAACCCTGACCCTAACCCTAACCCTAACCCTAACCCTAACCCTAACCCTAACCCTAACCCTAACCCTAACACTATCGCAGGAAACCCGAACCCTAACCCTAACCTAACCCAAACCTAACACTAACCCTAACGCTAACACTATCGCCCCCTAACCCTAAATCTAACCCTTCACTCTCACCCTAACCCTACCCAAATCCTAGACCTCACTGTAACCCTAACCATCTCGCACTAACCCTAACCCTAACCCGAACCCTAACCCTAACACTAACCCTAACCCTAACCCTAACCCTAACCCTAACCCTAACCCTAACCCTAACCCTAACCCTAACCCTAACCAACACCAAACCTGAACCTAACCCTAGCCCTAGCCCTAGCCCTAAACCTAACCCTAACCCTAACCCTAACCTAAGCCTAGTCCTAACCCTAAACCTAACCCTTACCTATCCCTACCCCTAACCCTAACCCTAACTCTAACCCTTACCCTAACCCTAACCCTGGCCCTAAACCTAACCCTAACCCTAACCCTAACCGTAACCCAAACCTAACACTAACCCTAACGCTAACACGATCGCCCCCTAACCCGAACCCTAACCCTAACCTTAAACCTAACCCTTTGCTCTAACCCTAACCCTACCCAAATCCTAGACCTAACTGTAACCCTAACCATCACGCACTAACCCTAACCCTAACCCTAACCCTAACCATAACCCTAACCCTACCACTAACCATAACCCGATCACAGGTAACCCTAACCTTAACCCTAACCCTAACCTTAACCCTAACCCTAACCTGACCCTGACACTGACCCTGACCTTAACCTTAACCCTAACCCTAACCCTAACCTAACGCCAACCCTAACCCTTAACCTAACCCTAACCCTATCTCAGGTAAGCCTAACCCTAACCCTAACACAAAAACTAAACCTAACCTCTAACCCTAACCCTAACCGTAAACCTAACCCTAACACTAACCCTAACCCTATCGCGAACCGTTACCCCAACCCCAACCCCAACCCTAACGCTAACCCCAAACCCAAACCCCACCCGAAGCCTAGACCTAAACCTAACCCTAACCCTAACCCGAACCCTAACCCTAAAGCTAACCCGATTGCAGGTAACCCTGACCCTAACGCTATCGCGGGAAACCCTAACCCTAAACCTAACCTAACCCTAAACCTAACCCTAACCTTAACCCAAACCCTAACCCTAACCCGAACACTGACCCTAACCAAACCATCTCGCACTAACCCTAACCCTAACCCTAACCCTATCGCAAACCTAACCCCAACCCCAAACCTAACCCTAACCCTAGCTCTAACCCTAGCCCTAACCCTAACCCTAACACTACCCTAAGTCTAGCCCTAACCCTAACCCTAACCCTAAATAACCCTAACCCGAACCCTAAACCTAAACCTAACGTTAAACCTAACCCTAACAATAACCCTAACCCTAAACCTAACACTAACCCTAACCCTAGCCCTAACCCTAACCCTAACCCTAAATAACCCTAACCCTAACCCTAACCCTAACCCTAACCCTAACCCTAATCCTAACGCGAACCCTAACCCTAACCAAAATCCAAGCCAAAACCCTAAACCTAACCATCTCGCACTAACCCTAACCCTAACCCTAACCCTAACCCTATCGCGAACCGCAACCCCAACCCCAACCCCAAACCTAACGCTAACCCCAAACCCAAACCCCACCCGAAGCCTAGCCCTAACCCTAATCCTAACCCTAACCCTAACCCAATCGCAGGTAACCCTAACTCTAACTCTATCGCAAACCAAACACCAACACCAAACCTGAACCTAACCCTAGGCCTAGCCCTAGCCCTAACACTAACCCTAACCCGAACACTAACCTAAGCCTAGTCCTAACCCTAAACCTAACCCTAACCTAACCCTACCCCTAACCCTAACCCTAACTCTAAACCTAACCCTTACCCTAAACCTAACCCTGACCCTAACCCTAACCCTAACCCTAACCCTAACCCTAACCCTAACCCTAACCCTAACCCTAACTCTAACCCTAAAACTAACACTTTCGCAGGTAACCCTAAGCCTAACACTATCGCAGGAAAGCCTAACCCTAACCCTAACCCTAAACATAACACTAACCCTAACCCAAACCCTAACCCGAACCCGAACCCTAACTCTAACACTAAAGCTAATCCTATCGCTCCAACCCTAACCCTAACCAAAATCCAAGCCAAAACCCTAAACCTAACCATCTCGCACTAACCCTAACCCTAACCCTAACCCAAACACTAACCCTATCGTGAACTGCAACCCCAACCCCAACCCCAAACCGAAAGCTAACTCCAAACCCAAACCCCACCCGAAGCCTAGCCCTAACCCTAACCCTAACCCGAACCCTAACCCTAACCGTATCGCAGGTAACACTAACACTAACTCTATCGCAAACCCAACACCAACACTAAACCTGAACCTAACCCTAGCCCTAGCCCTAGCACTAAACCTAACCCTAGCCCTAACCCTACCCTAAGCCTAGTCCTAACCCTAAACCAAACCCTAACCTAACCCTACCCCTAACCCTAACCCTAACCCTAACTCTAAACCTAACCCTTACCCTAACCCTAACCCTGACCCTAACCCTAACCCTAACCCTAACCCTAACCCTAACCCTAACCCTAACCCTAACCCTAACCCTAACACTATCGCAGGAAACCCTAACCCTAACCCTAACCTAACCCAAACCTAACACTAACCCTAACGCTAACACTATCGCCCCCTAACCCTAAATCTAACCCTTCACTCTCACCCTAACCCTACCCAAATCCTAGACCTCACTGTAACCCTAACCATCTCGCACTAACCCGAACCCTAACCCTAACACTAAAGCTAATCCGATCGCCCCAAACCTAACCCTAACCAAAATCCAAGCCAAAACCCTAAACCTAACCATCTCGCACTAACCCTAACCCTAACCCTAACCCTAACCCTAACACTAACCCTAACCCTAACCCTAACCCTAACCCTAACCCTAACCCTAACCCTAACCCTAACCCTAACCCTAACCCTAACCCTAACCCTAACCCTAACCCGAACCCTAACCCTAACACTAAAGCTAATCCTATCGCTCCAACCCTAACCCTAACCAAAATCCAAGCCAAAACCCTAAACCTAACCATCTCGCACTAACCCTAACCCTAACCCTAACCCAAACACTAACCCTATCGTGAACTGCAACCCCAACCCCAACCCCAAACCGAAAGCTAACTCCAAACCCAAACCCCACCCGAAGCCTAGCCCTAACCCTAACCCTAACCCGAACCCTAACCCTAACCGTATCGCAGGTAACACTAACACTAACTCTATCGCAAACCCAACACCAACACTAAACCTGAACCTAACCCTAGCCCTAGCCCTAGCACTAAACCTAACCCTAACCCTAACCCTACCCTAAGCCTAGTCCTAACCCTAAACCAAACCCTAACCTAACCCTACCCCTAACCCTAACCCTAACTCTAAACCTAACCCTTACCCTAACCCTAACCCTGACCCTAACCCTAACCCTAACCCTAACCCTAACCCTAACCCTAACCCTAACCCTAACCCTAACACTATCGCAGGAAACCCTAACCCTAACCCTAACCTAACCCAAACCTAACACTAACCCTAACGCTAACACTATCGCCCCCTAACCCTAAATCTAACCCTTCACTCTCACCCTAACCCTACCCAAATCCTAGACCTCACTGTAACCCTAACCATCTCGCACTAACCCTAACCCTAACCCGAACCCTAACCCTAACACTAAAGCTAATCCGATCGCCCCAAACCTAACCCTAACCAAAATCCAAGCCAAAACCCTAAACCTAACCATCTCGCACTAACCCTAACCCTAACCCTAACCCTAACCCTAACACTAACCCTATCGTGAACTGCAACCCCAACCCCAACCCCAAACCTAACGCTAACTCCAAACCCAAACACCACCCGAAGCCTAGCCCTACCCCTAACCCTAACCCTAACTCTAACCCGTACCCTAACCCTAACCCTGGCCCTAAACCTAACCCTAACCCTAACCCTAACCCTAACCCAAACCTAACACTAACCCTAACGCTAACACTATCGCCCCCTAACCCGAACCCTAACCCTAACCTTAAACCTAACCCTTTGCTCTAACCCTACCCCTACCCAAATCCTAGACCTAACTGTAACCCTAACCATCACGCACTAACCCTAACCCTAACCCTAACCCTAACCATAACCCTAACCCTACCACTAACCATAACCCGATCACAGGTAACCCTAACCTTAACCCTAACCCTAACCTTAACCCTAACCCTAACCTGACCCTGACACTGACCCTGACCCTAACCTTAACCCTAACCCTAACCTATCGCCAACCCTAACCCTAACCCTAATCCTAACCCCAAACCTAACCCTATCGCAGGTAAGCCTAACCCTAACCCTAACACAAAAACTAAACCTAACCCCAACCCTAACCCTAACCCTAACCCTAAAGCTAAACCTATTGCAGGTAACCCTAACCAAAACACTATCGCAGGAAACCCTAACCCTAACCCTAACCTAACCCGAAAACTAACCCTAACCCTAACCCTAACCTAACCCGAAAACTAACCCTAACCCTAACCCTAACCCTAACCCTAAGAAAACCATCTCGCACCAACCCTAACCGTAACCCTAACCCTATCGCAAACCCAACCCCAACCCTAAACAAAACCGTAACCCTAACCTAACCCGAAACCTAACCCTAACCGTAACATTACCCTAAGCCTAGCCCTAACGTTAACCCAAACCCTAACCTAACCCTAACCCTAACCCTAACCCTAAACCTAACGTTAAACCTAACCCAAACCCTAACCCTAACCCTAAAACTTACCCCAAAACCTAAACCTAACACTAACCCTAACCCTAACCCTAGCACTAGCCCTAACCCTAACCCTACCCCAACACTAGCCCTAGCCCTAACCCAAACCCTAACCCTAACCCTAACTCTAACACTAGCCCTTGCACTAACCCTAACCCTAACCCTAGCACTAGCCCTAACCCTAACCCTAACTCTAGCCCAAGCCCGAACCCAAGCCCTAACCTTAACCCTAACCCTACACCTAACCCTAACCCTAACCCCATAGCAAACCCAACCGCAAACCCAAACCTAACCTTAACCGTAGCCCTAGCCCTAGCCCTAGCACTAACGCTAACCCTAACCCTAACCCTACCCTAACCCTAGACCTAACCCTACCCCAAACCCTAACTCCAACCCTAACGCTAACCCTAACCCTATCGCTAGCCCTATCCCTATTGCCCTAACGATAACCCTATCGCCCTAACCCTAACACGAACCCTAACCCTAACGCCCCAACCCTAACTGTATCGCTCTAACCATAACCTTAACCCTAACCCTAACCCTAACCCTAACCCTAACTCTAACCCTAGCCCTAGCACTAACCTTAACCCTAACCATAGCACTAGCCCTAACCCTAACCCTAACTCTAGCCCAAGCCCGAACCCAAGCCCTAACCTTAACCCGAAACCTACCCCTAACCCTAACGCTAACCCCATAGCAAACCCAACCCCAACCCCAAACCTAATCTTAACTGTTGCCCTAGCCCTAGCCCTAACCCTAACCCAAACCCTAACCCTAACCCTATCGCGAACCGTGTGTGTGTGTGTGTGTGAGAGGGAGAGTGTGTGTGTGTGTGTGTGAGAGGGAGAGTGTGTGTGTGTGTGTGAGAGGGAGAGTGTGTGTGTGTGTGTGAGAGGGAGAGTGTGTGGGAGAGGGAGAGTGTGTGGGAGTGGGAGAGTGTGTGCCCTAAACCTAACCCTAACCCTAACCTAACCCTAACCCTAACCCTAACCTAAGCCTAGTCCTAACCCTAAACCTAACCCTTACCTTTCCCTACCCCTAACCCTAACCCTAACTCTAACCCTTACCCTAACCCTAACCCTAACCCTAACCCTAACCCTAACCCTAACCCTAACCCTAACCCTAACCCTAACCCTAACTCTAACACTAGCCCTTGCACTAACCCTAACCCTAACCCTAGCGCTAGCCCTAACCCTAACCCTACCTCTAGCCCAAGCCCGAACCCAAGCCCTAACCTTAACCCTAACCCTACACCTAACCCTAACCCTAACCCCATAGCAAACCCAACCGCAAACCCAAACCTAACCTTAACCGTAGCCCTAGCCCTAGCCCTAGCACTAACGCTAACCCTAACCCTATCGCTAGCCCTAACCCTATCGCCCTAACGATAACCCTATCGCCCTAACCCTAACACGAACCCTAACCCTAACGCCCCAACCCTAACTGTATCGCTCTAACCATAACCTTAACCCTAACCCTAACCCTAACCCTAACTCTAACCCGAGCCCTAGCACTAACCTTAACCCTAACCATAGCACTAGCCCTAACCCTAACCCTAACTCTAGCCCAAGCCCGAACCCAAGCCCTAACCTTAACCCGAAACCTACCCCTAACCCTAACGCTAACCCCATAGCAAACCCAACCCCAACCCCAAACCTAACCTTAACTGTTGCCCTAGCCCTAGCCCTAACCCTAACCCAAACCCTAACCCTAACCCTATCGCGAACCCCAACCCCAACCCCAACCCCAAACCTAACGCTAACCCCAAACCCAAACCCCACCCGAAGCCTAGCACTAACCCTAACCCTAACCCTAACCCTAAACCTATCGCAGGTAACCCTAACCCTAACTCTATCCCAAACCCAACCCCAACACCAAACCTGAACCTATCCCTAGCCCTAGCCCTAGCCCTAACCCTAACCCTAACCCTAACCCTAACCTAAGCCTAGTCCTAACCCGAAACCCAACCCTAACCTAACCCTACCCCTAACACTAACACTAACTCTAAACCTAACCCTTACCCTAACCCTAACCCTGACCCTAAACCTAAACCTAACCCTAACCCTAACCCTAACCCTAACTCTAACCCTAAAACTAACCCTTTCGCAGGTAACCCTAAGCCTAACACTATTGCAGGAAACCCTAACCCTAACCCTAACCTAACCCAAACCTAACACTAACCCTAACGCTAACCCTAAACCTAACCCTATCGTTCTAACCCTAATCCGACCCAAATCCTACACCTAACCGTAACCCTAACCATCTCACAATAACCCTAACCCTTACCCTAACCCTAACACTAATCATAACCCGATCGCAGTTAACCCTAACCCTAACGCTAAACCTAACCTTAACCCTAACCCTAACCTGACCCTGACCCTGACCCTGACCCTAACCTTAACCCTAAACCTAACGCTAACCCTAACCCTAACCCTAACCCTAATCCTAACCCTATCGCAGGTAAGCCTAACTCTAACTCAAACACAAAAACTAAACCTAACCTCTAAGCCTAACCCTAACCGTAACCCTAACCCTAACACTAACCCTAAACCTATCGCAAACCCAACCCCAACCCCAAACCTAACCCTAACCCTAGCCCTAGCCCTAGCCCTAACTCTAAGCCTAACCCTAACCCTAACCCTGATCCTGACCCTAAACCTAACCCTAACCCTAACCCTAACCCTAACCCTTTCGCAGGTAACCCTAAGCCTAACACTATCGCAGGAAACAATAACCATAACCCTGACCTAACCCTAAACCTAACACTAACCCTAAACCTAACACTATCGCTCCCTATCCCGAACCCTAACGCTAACCCTAAACCTAACCCTTCGCTCTAACCCTAACCCTACCCAAATCCTAGACCTAACTGTAACCCTAACCATCTCGCACTAACCCTAACCCTAACCCTAACCCGAACCCTAACCCTAACACTAACAATAACAGAATCGCAGGTAACCCTAACCCTAACCCTAACCCTAACCTGAACCCTAACCCTAACCTGACCCTGACACTGACCCTGACCCTAACCTTAACCCTAACCCTAACCCTAACCTAACGCCAACCCTAACCCTAACCCTAACCCTATCGCAGGTAAGCCTAACCCTAATCCTAACACATAAACTAAACCTAACCTCTAACCCTAACCCTAACCGTAACCCCAACCCTAACGCTAACCCCAAACCCAAACACCACCCGAAGCCTAGCCCTAAACCTAACCCTAACCCTAACCCTAACCCTAACCCTCACCCTAACCCTAACCCTAAACCTAACCTAACCCTAAACCTAACCCTAACCTTAACCCAAACCCTAACCCTAACCCGAACCCTAACCCTAACCAAACCATCTCGCACTAACCCTAACCCTAACCCTAATCCTATCGCAAACCCAACACCAACCCCAAACCTAACCCTAACCCTAGCTCTAACCCTAGCTCTAACCCTAACCCTAACACTACCCTAAGTCTAGACCTAACCCTAACCCTAACACTAAATAACCCTAACCCGAACCCTAACCCTAAACCTAACGTTAAACCTAACCCTAACCCTAACCCTAACACTAAACCTAACACTAACCCTAACCCTAACTCTAACCCTAACCCTAACCCTAGCACTAAAGCTAATCCGATTACACCAACCCTAACCCTAACCAAAATCCAAGCCAAAACCCTAAACCTAACCATCTCGCACTAACCCTAACCCTAACCCTAACCCTAACCCTATCGCAAGCCGCAACCCCAACCCCAACCCCAAACCTAACGCTAACCCCAAACCCAAACCCCACCCAAAGCCTAGCCCTAACCCTAATCCTAACCCTAACCCTAACCCGATCGCAGGTAACCCTAACCCTAACTCTATCGCAAACCAAACACCAACACCAAACCTGAACCTAACCCTAGGCCTAGCCCTAGCCCTAACACTAACCCTAACCCGAACCCTAACCTAAGCCTAGTCCTAACCCTAAACCTAACCCTAACCTAACCCTACCCCTAACCCTAACCCTAACTCTAAACCTAACCCTTACCCTAAACCTAACCCTGACCCTAAACCTAACCCTAACCCTAACCCTAACCCTAACCCTAACTCTAACCCTAAAACTAACACTTTCGCAGGTAACCCTAAGCCTAACACTATCGCAGGAAAGCCTAACCCTAACCCTAACCTAACCCAAACCTAACACTAACCCTAACGCTAACACTATCGCCCCCTAACCCTAACCCTAACCCTAACCCTAACTCTAACCCTAGCCCTAACCCTAACCCTAACCCTAACCCTAACCCTAGCACTAACCCTAACCCTAACCCTACCCCAACACTAGCCCTAGCCCTAACCCAAACCCTAACCCTAACCCTAACTCTAACACTAGCCCTTGCACTAACCCTAACCCTAACCCTAGCGCTAGCCCTAACCCTAACCCTAACTCTAGCCCAAGCCCGAACCCAAGCCCTAACCTTAACCCTAACCCTACACCTAACCCTAACCCTAACCCCATAGCAAACCCAACCGCAAACCCAAACCTAACCTTAACCGTAGCCCTAGCCCTAGCCCTAGCACTAACGCTAACCCTAACCCTAACCCTACCCTAACCCTAGACCTAACCCTACCCCAAACCCTAACTCTAACCCTAACGCTAACCCTAACCCTATCGCTAGCCCTAACCCTATCGCCCTAACGATAACCCTATCGCCCTAACCCTAGCACGAACCCTAACCCTAACGCCCCAACCCTAACTGTATCGCTCTAACCTTAACCTTAACCCTAACCCTAACCCTAACCCTAACCCTAACTCTAACCCTAGCCCTAGCACTAACCTTAACCCTAACCATAGCACTAGCCCTAACCCTAACCCTAACTCTAGCCCAAGCCCGAACCCAAGCCCTAACCTTAACCCGAAACCTACCCCTAACCCTAACCCTAACCCTAACTAAACCTAACCCCAACCCTAACCCTAACCCTAACCCTAAAGCTAAACCTATTGCAGGTAACCCTAACCAAAACACTATCGCAGGAAACCCTAACCCTAACCCTAACCTAACCCGAAAACTAACCCTAACCCTAACCCTAACCTAACCCGAAAACTAACCCTAACCCTAACCCTAACCCTAACCCTAAGAAAACCATCTCGCACCAACCCTAACCGTAACCCTAACCCTATCGCAAACCCAACCCCAACCCTAAACAAAACCGTAACCCTAACCTAACCCGAAACCTAACCCTAACCGTAACATTACCCTAAGCCTAGCCCTAACGTTAACCCAAACCCTAACCTAACCCTAACCCTAACCCTAACCCTAAACCTAACGTTAAACCTAACCCAAACCCTAACCCTAACCCTAAAACTTACCCCAAAACCTAAACCTAACACTAACCCTAACCCTAACCCTAGCACTAGCCCTAACCCTAACCCTACCCCAACACTAGCCCTAGCCCTAACCCAAACCCTAACCCTAACCCTAACTCTAACACTAGCCCTTGCACTAACCCTAACCCTAACCCTAGCACTAGCCCTAACCCTAACCCTAACTCTAGCCCAAGCCCGAACCCAAGCCCTAACCTTAACCCTAACCCTACACCTAACCCTAACCCTAACCCCATAGCAAACCCAACCGCAAACCCAAACCTAACCTTAACCGTAGCCCTAGCCCTAGCCCTAGCACTAACGCTAACCCTAACCCTAACCCTACCCTAACCCTAGACCTAACCCTACCCCAAACCCTAACTCCAACCCTAACGCTAACCCTAACCCTATCGCTAGCCCTATCCCTATCGCCCTAACGATAACCCTATCGCCCTAACCCTAACACGAACCCTAACCCTAACGCCCCAACCCTAACTGTATCGCTCTAACCATAACCTTAACCCTAACCCTAACCCTAACCCTAACCCTAACTCTAACCCTAGCCCTAGCACTAACCTTAACCCTAACCATAGCACTAGCCCTAACCCTAACCCTAACTCTAGCCCAAGCCCGAACCCAAGCCCTAACCTTAACCCGAAACCTACCCCTAACCCTAACGCTAACCCCATAGCAAACCCAACCCCAACCCCAAACCTAATCTTAACTGTTGCCCTAGCCCTAGCCCTAACCCTAACCCAAACCCTAACCCTAACCCTATCGCGAACCGTGTGTGTGTGTGTGTGTGAGAGGGAGAGTGTGTGTGTGTGTGTGTGAGAGGGAGAGTGTGTGTGTGTGTGTGAGAGGGAGAGTGTGTGTGGGAGAGGGAGAGTGTGTGGGAGAGGGAGAGTGTGTGGGAGTGGGAGAGTGTGTGCCCTAAACCTAACCCTAACCCTAACCTAACCCTAACCCTAACCCTAACCTAAGCCTAGTCCTAACCCTAAACCTAACCCTTACCTTTCCCTACCCCTAACCCTAACCCTAACTCTAACCCTTACCCTAACCCTAACCCTAACCCTAACCCTAACCCTAACCCTAACCCTAACCCTAACCCTAACCCTAACCCTAACCCTAACCCCAACTCTAACACTAGCCCTTGCACTAACCCTAACCCTAACCCTAGCGCTAGCCCTAACCCTAACCCTAACTCTAGCCCAAGCCCGAACCCAAGCCCTAACCTTAACCCTAACCCTACACCTAACCCTAACCCTAACCCCATAGCAAACCCAACCGCAAACCCAAACCTAACCTTAACCGTAGCCCTAGCCCTAGCCCTAGCACTAACGCTAACCCTAACCCTATCGCTAGCCCTAACCCTATCGCCCTAACGATAACCCTATCGCCCTAACCCTAACACGAACCCTAACCCTAACGCCCCAACCCTAACTGTATCGCTCTAACCATAACCTTAACCCTAACCCTAACCCTAACCCTAACTCTAACCCGAGCCCTAGCACTAACCTTAACCCTAACCATAGCACTAGCCCTAACCCTAACCCTAACTCTAGCCCAAGCCCGAACCCAAGCCCTAACCTTAACCCGAAACCTACCCCTAACCCTAACGCTAACCCCATAGCAAACCCAACCCCAACCCCAAACCTAACCTTAACTGTTGCCCTAGCCCTAGCCCTAACCCTAACCCAAACCCTAACCCTAACCCTATCGCGAACCCCAACCCCAACCCCAACCCCAAACCTAACGCTAACCCCAAACCCAAACCCCACCCGAAGCCTAGCACTAACCCTAACCCTAACCCTAACCCTAAACCTATCGCAGGTAACCCTAACCCTAACTCTATCCCAAACCCAACCCCAACACCAAACCTGAACCTATCCCTAGCCCTAGCCCTAGCCCTAACCCTAACCCTAACCCTAACCCTAACCTAAGCCTAGTCCTAACCCGAAACCCAACCCTAACCTAACCCTACCTCTAACACTAACACTAACTCTAAACCTAACCCTTACCCTAACCCTAACCCTGACCCTAAACCTAAACCTAACCCTAACCCTAACCCTAACCCTAACTCTAACCCTAAAACTAACCCTTTCGCAGGTAACCCTAAGCCTAACACTATTGCAGGAAACCCTAACCCTAACCCTAACCTAACCCAAACCTAACACTAACCCTAACGCTAACCCTAAACCTAACCCTATCGTTCTAACCCTAACCCGACCCAAATCCTACACCTAACCGTAACCCTAACCATCTCACAATAACCCTAACCCTTACCCTAACCCTAACACTAATCATAACCCGATCGCAGTTAACCCTAACCCTAACGCTAAACCTAACCTTAACCCTAACCCTAACCTGACCCTGACCCTGACCCTGACCCTAACCTTAACCCTAAACCTAACGCTAACCCTAACCCTAACCCTAACCCTAATCCTAACCCTATCGCAGGTAAGCCTAACTCTAACTCAAACACAAAAACTAAACCTAACCTCTAAGCCTAACCCTAACCGTAACCCTAACCCTAACACTAACCCTAAACCTATCGCAAACCCAACCCCAACCCCAAACCTAACCCTAACCCTAGCCCTAGCCCTAGCCCTAACTCTAAGCCTAACCCTAACCCTAACCCTGATCCTGACCCTAAACCTAACCCTAACCCTAACCCTAACCCTAACCCTTTCGCAGGTAACCCTAAGCCTAACACTATCGCAGGAAACAATAACCATAACCCTGACCTAACCCTAAACCTAACACTAACCCTAAACCTAACACTATCGCTCCCTATCCCGAACCCTAACGCTAACCCTAAACCTAACCCTTCGCTCTAACCCTAACCCTACCCAAATCCTAGACCTAACTGTAACCCTAACCATCTCGCACTAACCCTAACCCTAACCCTAACCCGAACCCTAACCCTAACACTAACAATAACAGAATCGCAGGTAACCCTAACCCTAACCCTAACCTGAACCCTAACCCTAACCTGACCCTGACACTGACCCTGACCCTAACCTTAACCCTAACCCTAACCCTAACCTAACGCCAACCCTAACCCTAACCCTAACCCTATCGCAGGTAAGCCTAACCCTAATCCTAACACATAAACTAAACCTAACCTCTAACCCTAACCCTAACCGTAACCCCAACCCTAACGCTAACCCCAAACCCAAACACCACCCGAAGCCTAGCCCTAAACCTAACCCTAACCCTAACCCTAACCCTAACCCTCACCCTAACCCTAACCCTAAACCTAACCTAACCCTAAACCTAACCCTAACCTTAACCCAAACCCTAACCCTAACCCGAACCCTAACCCTAACCAAACCATCTCGCACTAACCCTAACCCTAACCCTAATCCTATCGCAAACCCAACACCAACCCCAAACCTAACCCTAACCCTAGCTCTAACCCTAGCTCTAACCCTAACCCTAACACTACCCTAAGTCTAGACCTAACCCTAACCCTAACACTAAATAACCCTAACCCGAACCCTAACCCTAAACCTAACGTTAAACCTAACCCTAACCCTAACCCTAACACTAAACCTAACACTAACCCTAACCCTAACTCTAACCCTAACCCTAACCCTAGCACTAAAGCTAATCCGATTACACCAACCCTAACCCTAACCAAAATCCAAGCCAAAACCCTAAACCTAACCATCTCGCACTAACCCTAACCCTAACCCTAACCCTAACCCTATCGCAAGCCGCAACCCCAACCCCAACCCCAAACCTAACGCTAACCCCAAACCCAAACCCCACCCAAAGCCTAGCCCTAACCCTAATCCTAACCCTAACCCTAACCCGATCGCAGGTAACCCTAACCCTAACTCTATCGCAAACCAAACACCAACACCAAACCTGAACCTAACCCTAGGCCTAGCCCTAGCCCTAACACTAACCCTAACCCGAACCCTAACCTAAGCCTAGTCCTAACCCTAAACCTAACCCTAACCTAACCCTACCCCTAACCCTAACCCTAACTCTAAACCTAACCCTTACCCTAAACCTAACCCTGACCCTAAACCTAACCCTAACCCTAACCCTAACCCTAACCCTAACTCTAACCCTAAAACTAACACTTTCGCAGGTAACCCTAAGCCTAACACTATCGCAGGAAAGCCTAACCCTAACCCTAACCTAACCCAAACCTAACACTAACCCTAACGCTAACACTATCGCCCCCTAACCCTAACCCTAACCCTAACCCTAACTCTAACCCTAGCCCTAACCCTAACCCTAACCCTAACCCTAGCACTAACCCTAACCCTAACCCTACCCCAACACTAGCCCTAGCCCTAACCCAAACCCTAACCCTAACCCTAACTCTAACACTAGCCCTTGCACTAACCCTAACCCTAACCCTAGCGCTAGCCCTAACCCTAACCCTAACTCTAGCCCAAGCCCGAACCCAAGCCCTAACCTTAACCCTAACCCTACACCTAACCCTAACCCTAACCCCATAGCAAACCCAACCGCAAACCCAAACCTAACCTTAACCGTAGCCCTAGCCCTAGCCCTAGCACTAACGCTAACCCTAACCCTAACCCTACCCTAACCCTAGACCTAACCCTACCCCAAACCCTAACTCTAACCCTAACGCTAACCCTAACCCTATCGCTAGCCCTAACCCTATCGCCCTAACGATAACCCTATCGCCCTAACCCTAGCACGAACCCTAACCCTAACGCCCCAACCCTAACTGTATCGCTCTAACCTTAACCTTAACCCTAACCCTAACCCTAACCCTAACCCTAACTCTAACCCTAGCCCTAGCACTAACCTTAACCCTAACCATAGCACTAGCCCTAACCCTAACCCTAACTCTAGCCCAAGCCCGAACCCAAGCCCTAACCTTAACCCGAAACCTACCCCTAACCCTAACGCTAACCCCATAGCAAACCCAACCCCAACCCCAAACCTAACCTTAACTGTTGCCCTAGCCCTAGCCCTAAACCTAACCCAAACCCTAACCCTAACCCTATCGCGAACCGCAACCCCAACCCCAACCCCAAACCTAACGCTAACCCCAAACCCAAACCCCACCCGAAGCCTAGCACTAACCCTAACCCTAACCCTAACCCTAAACCTATCGCAGGTAACCCTAACCCTAACTCTATCCCAAACCCAACCCCAACACCAAACCTGAACCTATCCCTAGCCCTAGCCCTAGCCCTAACCCTAACCCTAACCCTAACCCTAACCTAAGCCTAGTCCTAACCCGAAACCCAACCCTAACCTAACCCTACCCCTAACACCAACACTAACTCTAAACCTAACCCTTACCCTAACCCTAACCCTGACCCTAAACCTAAACCTAACCCTAACCCTAACCCTAACCCTAACTCTAACCCTAAAACTAACCCTTTCGCAGGTAACCCTAAGCCTAACACTATTGCAGGAAACCCTAACCCTAACCCTAACCTAACCCAAACCTAACACTAACCCTAACGCTAACACTATCGCCCCCTAACCCGAACCCTAACCCTAACCCTAAACCTAACCCTATCGTTCTAACCCTAACCCGACCCAAATCCTACACCTAACCGTAACCCTAACCATCTCACAATAACCCTAACCCTTACCCTAACCCTAACACTAATCATAACCCGATCGCAGTTAACCCTAACCCTAACGCTAAACCTAACCTTAACCCTAACCCTAACCTGACCCTGACCCTGACCCTGACCCTAACCTTAACCCTAAACCTAACGCTAACCCTAACCCTAACCCTAACCCTAATCCTAACCCTATCACAGGTAAGCCTAACTCTAACTCAAACACAAAAACTAAACCTAACCTCTAAGCCTAACTCTAACCGTAACCCTAACCCTAACACTAACCCTAAACCTATCGCAAACCCAACCCCAACCCCAAACCTAACCCTAACCCTAGCCCTAGCCCTAGCCCTAACTCTAAGCCTAACCCTAACCCTAACCCTGATCCTGACCCTAAACCTAACCCTAACCCTAACCCTGACCCTAACCCTTTCGCAGGTAACCCTAAGCCTAACACTATCGCAGGAAACAATAACCATAACCCTGACCTAACCCTAAACCTAACACTAACCCTAAACCTAACACTATCGCTCCCTAACCCGAACCCTAACGCTAACCCTAAACCTAACCCTTCGCTCTAACCCTAACCCTACCCAAATCCTAGACCTAACTGTAACCCTAACCATCTCACACTAACCCTAACCCTAACCTGACCCTGACACTGACCCTGACCCTAACCTTAACCCTAACCCTAACCCTAACCTAACGCCAACCCTAACCCTAACCATAACCCTAACCCTAACACTATCGCAGGTAAGCCTAACCCTAATCCTAACACATAAACTAAACCTAACCTCTAACCCTAACCCTAACCGTAACCCCAACCCCAACCCTAACGCTAACCCCAAACCCAAACCCCACCTGAAGCCTAGCCCTAAACCTAACCCTAACCCTAACCCTAACCCTCACCCTAACCCTAAACCTAACCCTAAACCTAACCCTAACCTTAACCCAAACCCTAACCCTAACCCGAACCCTAACCCTAACCAAACCATCTCGCACTAACCCTAACCCTAACCCTAATCTTATCGCAAACCCAACACCAACCCCAAACCTAACCCTAACCCTAGCTCTAACCCTAGCTCTAACCCTAACCCTAACACTACCCTAAGTCTAGACCTAACCCTAACCCTAACACTAAATAACCCTAACCCGAACCCTAACCCTAAACCTAACGTTAAACCTAACCCTAACCCTAACCCTAACCCTAAACATAACACTAACCCTAACCCTAACTCTAACCCTAACCCTAACCCTAGCACTAAAGCTAATCCGATTGCACCAACCCTAACCCTAACCAAAATCCAAGCCAAAACCCTAAACCTAACCATCTCGCACTAACCCTAACCCTAACCCTAACCCTAACCCTATCGCAAGCCGCAACCCCAACCCCAACCCCAAACCTAACGCTAACCCCAAACCCAAACCCCACCCAAAGCCTAGCCCTAACCCTAATCCTAACCCTAACCCTAACCCGATCGCAGGTAACCCTAACCCTAACTCTATCGCAAACCAAACACCAACACCAAACCTGAACCTAACCCTAGGCCTAGCCCTAGCCCTAACACTAACCCTAACCCGAACCCTAACCTAAGCCTAGTCCTAACCCTAAACCTAACCCTAACCTAACCCTACCCCTAACCCTAACCCTAACTCTAAACCTAACCCTTACCCTAAACCTAACCCTGACCCTAAACCTAACCCTAACCCTAACCCTAACTCTAACCCTAAAACTAACACTTTCGCAGGTAACCCTAAGCCTAACACTATCGCAGGAAAGCCTAACACTAACCCTAACCTAACCCAAACCTAACACTAACCCTAACGCTAACACTATCGCCCCCTAACCCTAACCCTAACCCTAACCCTAACTCTAACCCTAGCCCTAACCCTAACCCTAACCCTAACCCTAGCACTAACCCTAACCCTAACCCTACCCCAACACTAGCCCTAGCCCTAACCCAAACCCTAACCCTAACCCTAACTCTAACACTAGCCCTTGCACTAACCCTAACCCTAACCCTAGCGCTAGCCCTAACCCTAACCCTAACTCTAGCCCAAGCCCGAACCCAAGCCCTAACCTTAACCCTAACCCTACACCTAACCCTAACCCTAACCCCATAGCAAACCCAACCGCAAACCCAAACCTAACCTTAACCGTAGCCCTAGCCCTAGCCCTAGCACTAACGCTAACCCTAACCCTAACCCTACCCTAACCCTAGACCTAACCCTACCCCAAACCCTAACTCTAACCCTAACGCTAACCCTAACCCTATCGCTAGCCCTAACCCTATCGCCCTAACGATAACCCTATCGCCCTAACCCTAGCACGAACCCTAACCCTAACGCCCCAACCCTAACTGTATCGCTCTAACCTTAACCTTAACCCTAACCCTAACCCTAACCCTAACCCTAACTCTAACCCTAGCCCTAGCACTAACCTTAACCCTAACCATAGCACTAGCCCTAACCCTAACCCTAACTCTAGCCCACCCCGAACCCAAGCCCTAACCTTAACCCGAAACCTACCCCTAACCCTAACGCTAACCCCATAGCAAACCCAACCCCAACCCCAAACCTAACCTTAACTGTTGCCCTAGCCCTAGCCCTAAACCTAACCCAAACCCTAACCCTAACCCTATCGCGAACCGCAACCCCAACCCCAACCCCAAACCTAACGCTAACCCCAAACCCAAACCCCACCCGAAGCCTAGCACTAACCCTAACCCTAACCCTAACCCTAAACCTATCGCAGGTAACCCTAACCCTAACTCTATCCCAAACCCAACCCCAACACCAAACCTGAACCTATCCCTAGCCCTAGCCCTAGCCCTAACCCTAACCCTAACCCTAACCCTAACCTAAGCCTAGTCCTAACCCGAAACCCAACCCTAACCTAACCCTACCCCTAACACCAACACTAACTCTAAACCTAACCCTTACCCTAACCCTAACCCTGACCCTAAACCTAAACCTAACCCTAACCCTAACCCTAACCCTAACTCTAACCCTAAAACTAACCCTTTCGCAGGTAACCCTAAGCCTAACACTATTGCAGGAAACCCTAACCCTAACCCTAACCTAACCCAAACCTAACACTAACCCTAACGCTAACACTATCGCCCCCTAACCCGAACCCTAACCCTAACCCTAAACCTAACCCTATCGTTCTAACCCTAACCCGACCCAAATCCTACACCTACCGTAACCCTAACCATCTCACAATAACCCTAACCCTTACCCTAACCCTAACACTAATCATAACCCGATCGCAGTTAACCCTAACCCTAACGCTAAACCTAACCTTAACCCTAACCCTAACCTGACCCTGACCCTGACCCTGACCCTAACCTTAACCCTAAACCTAACCCTAACCCTAACCCTAACCCTACACCTAACCCTAACCCTAACCCCATAGCAAACCCAACCGCAAACCCAAACCTAACCTTAACCGTAGCCCTAGCCCTAGCCCTAGCACTAACGCTAACCCTAACCCTATCGCTAGCCCTAACCCTATCGCCCTAACGATAACCCTATCGCCCTAACCCTAACACGAACCCTAACCCTAACGCCCCAACCCTAACTGTATCGCTCTAACCATAACCTTAACCCTAACCCTAACCCTAACCCTAACTCTAACCCGAGCCCTAGCACTAACCTTAACCCTAACCATAGCACTAGCCCTAACCCTAACCCTAACTCTAGCCCAAGCCCGAACCCAAGCCCTAACCTTAACCCGAAACCTACCCCTAACCCTAACGCTAACCCCATAGCAAACCCAACCCCAACCCCAAACCTAACCTTAACTGTTGCCCTAGCCCTAGCCCTAACCCTAACCCAAACCCTAACCCTAACCCTATCGCGAACCCCAACCCCAACCCCAACCCCAAACCTAACGCTAACCCCAAACCCAAACCCCACCCGAAGCCTAGCACTAACCCTAACCCTAACCCTAACCCTAAACCTATCGCAGGTAACCCTAACCCTAACTCTATCCCAAACCCAACCCCAACACCAAACCTGAACCTATCCCTAGCCCTAGCCCTAGCCCTAACCCTAACCCTAACCCTAACCCTAACCTAAGCCTAGTCCTAACCCGAAACCCAACCCTAACCTAACCCTACCTCTAACACTAACACTAACTCTAAACCTAACCCTTACCCTAACCCTAACCCTGACCCTAAACCTAAACCTAACCCTAACCCTAACCCTAACCCTAACTCTAACCCTAAAACTAACCCTTTCGCAGGTAACCCTAAGCCTAACACTATTGCAGGAAACCCTAACCCTAACCCTAACCTAACCCAAACCTAACACTAACCCTAACGCTAACCCTAAACCTAACCCTATCGTTCTAACCCTAACCCGACCCAAATCCTACACCTAACCGTAACCCTAACCATCTCACAATAACCCTAACCCTTACCCTAACCCTAACACTAATCATAACCCGATCGCAGTTAACCCTAACCCTAACGCTAAACCTAACCTTAACCCTAACCCTAACCTGACCCTGACCCTGACCCTGACCCTAACCTTAACCCTAAACCTAACGCTAACCCTAACCCTAACCCTAACCCTAATCCTAACCCTATCGCAGGTAAGCCTAACTCTAACTCAAACACAAAAACTAAACCTAACCTCTAAGCCTAACCCTAACCGTAACCCTAACCCTAACACTAACCCTAAACCTATCGCAAACCCAACCCCAACCCCAAACCTAACCCTAACCCTAGCCCTAGCCCTAGCCCTAACTCTAAGCCTAACCCTAACCCTAACCCTGATCCTGACCCTAAACCTAACCCTAACCCTAACCCTAACCCTAACCCTTTCGCAGGTAACCCTAAGCCTAACACTATCGCAGGAAACAATAACCATAACCCTGACCTAACCCTAAACCTAACACTAACCCTAAACCTAACACTATCGCTCCCTATCCCGAACCCTAACGCTAACCCTAAACCTAACCCTTCGCTCTAACCCTAACCCTACCCAAATCCTAGACCTAACTGTAACCCTAACCATCTCGCACTAACCCTAACCCTAACCCTAACCCGAACCCTAACCCTAACACTAACAATAACAGAATCGCAGGTAACCCTAACCCTAACCCTAACCTGAACCCTAACCCTAACCTGACCCTGACACTGACCCGGACCCTAACCTTAACCCTAACCCTAACCCTAACCTAACGCCAACCCTAACCCTAACCCTAACCCTATCGCAGGTAAGCCTAACCCTAATCCTAACACATAAACTAAACCTAACCTCTAACCCTAACCCTAACCGTAACCCCAACCCTAACGCTAACCCCAAACCCAAACACCACCCGAAGCCTAGCCCTAAACCTAACCCTAACCCTAACCCTAACCCTAACCCTCACCCTAACCCTAACCCTAAACCTAACCTAACCCTAAACCTAACCCTAACCTTAACCCAAACCCTAACCCTAACCCGAACCCTAACCCTAACCAAACCATCTCGCACTAACCCTAACCCTAACCCTAATCCTATCGCAAACCCAACACCAACCCCAAACCTAACCCTAACCCTAGCTCTAACCCTAGCTCTAACCCTAACCCTAACACTACCCTAAGTCTAGACCTAACCCTAACCCTAACACTAAATAACCCTAACCCGAACCCTAACCCTAAACCTAACGTTAAACCTAACCCTAACCCTAACCCTAACACTAAACCTAACACTAACCCTAACCCTAACTCTAACCCTAACCCTAACCCTAGCACTAAAGCTAATCCGATTACACCAACCCTAACCCTAACCAAAATCCAAGCCAAAACCCTAAACCTAACCATCTCGCACTAACCCTAACCCTAACCCTAACCCTAACCCTATCGCAAGCCGCAACCCCAACCCCAACCCCAAACCTAACGCTAACCCCAAACCCAAACCCCACCCAAAGCCTAGCCCTAACCCTAATCCTAACCCTAACCCTAACCCGATCGCAGGTAACCCTAACCCTAACTCTATCGCAAACCAAACACCAACACCAAACCTGAACCTAACCCTAGGCCTAGCCCTAGCCCTAACACTAACCCTAACCCGAACCCTAACCTAAGCCTAGTCCTAACCCTAAACCTAACCCTAACCTAACCCTACCCCTAACCCTAACCCTAACTCTAAACCTAACCCTTACCCTAAACCTAACCCTGACCCTAAACCTAACCCTAACCCTAACCCTAACCCTAACCCTAACTCTAACCCTAAAACTAACACTTTCGCAGGTAACCCTAAGCCTAACACTATCGCAGGAAAGCCTAACCCTAACCCTAACCTAACCCAAACCTAACACTAACCCTAACGCTAACACTATCGCCCCCTAACCCTAACCCTAACCCTAACCCTAACTCTAACCCTAGCCCTAACCCTAACCCTAACCCTAACCCTAGCACTAACCCTAACCCTAACCCTACCCCAACACTAGCCCTAGCCCTAACCCAAACCCTAACCCTAACCCTAACTCTAACACTAGCCCTTGCACTAACCCTAACCCTAACCCTAGCGCTAGCCCTAACCCTAACCCTAACTCTAGCCCAAGCCCGAACCCAAGCCCTAACCTTAACCCTAACCCTACACCTAACCCTAACCCTAACCCCATAGCAAACCCAACCGCAAACCCAAACCTAACCTTAACCGTAGCCCTAGCCCTAGCCCTAGCACTAACGCTAACCCTAACCCTAACCCTACCCTAACCCTAGACCTAACCCTACCCCAAACCCTAACTCTAACCCTAACGCTAACCCTAACCCTATCGCTAGCCCTAACCCTATCGCCCTAACGATAACCCTATCGCCCTAACCCTAGCACGAACCCTAACCCTAACGCCCCAACCCTAACTGTATCGCTCTAACCTTAACCTTAACCCTAACCCTAACCCTAACCCTAACTCTAACCCTAGCCCTAGCACTAACCTTAACCCTAACCATAGCACTAGCCCTAACCCTAACCCTAACTCTAGCCCAAGCCCGAACCCAAGCCCTAACCTTAACCCGAAACCTACCCCTAACCCTAACGCTAACCCCATAGCAAACCCAACCCCAACCCCAAACCTAACCTTAACTGTTGCCCTAGCCCTAGCCCTAAACCTAACCCAAACCCTAACCCTAACCCTATCGCGAACCGCAACCCCAACCCCAACCCCAAACCTAACGCTAACCCCAAACCCAAACCCCACCCGAAGCCTAGCACTAACCCTAACCCTAACCCTAACCCTAAACCTATCGCAGGTAACCCTAACCCTAACTCTATCCCAAACCCAACCCCAACACCAAACCTGAACCTATCCCTAGCCCTAGCCCTAGCCCTAACCCTAACCCTAACCCTAACCCTAACCTAAGCCTAGTCCTAACCCGAAACCCAACCCTAACCTAACCCTACCCCTAACACCAACACTAACTCTAAACCTAACCCTTACCCTAACCCTAACCCTGACCCTAAACCTAAACCTAACCCTAACCCTAACCCTAACCCTAACTCTAACCCTAAAACTAACCCTTTCGCAGGTAACCCTAAGCCTAACACTATTGCAGGAAACCCTAACCCTAACCCTAACCTAACCCAAACCTAACACTAACCCTAACGCTAACACTATCGCCCCCTAACCCGAACCCTAACCCTAACCCTAAACCTAACCCTATCGTTCTAACCCTAACCCGACCCAAATCCTACACCTAACCGTAACCCTAACCATCTCACAATAACCCTAACCCTTACCCTAACCCTAACACTAATCATAACCCGATCGCAGTTAACCCTAACCCTAACGCTAAACCTAACCTTAACCCTAACCCTAACCTGACCCTGACCCTGACCCTGACCCTAACCTTAACCCTAAACCTAACGCTAACCCTAACCCTAACCCTAACCCTAATCCTAACCCTATCACAGGTAAGCCTAACTCTAACTCAAACACAAAAACTAAACCTAACCTCTAAGCCTAACTCTAACCGTAACCCTAACCCTAACACTAACCCTAAACCTATCGCAAACCCAACCCCAACCCCAAACCTAACCCTAACCCTAGCCCTAGCCCTAGCCCTAACTCTAAGCCTAACCCTAACCCTAACCCTGATCCTGACCCTAAACCTAACCCTAACCCTAACCCTGACCCTAACCCTTTCGCAGGTAACCCTAAGCCTAACACTATCGCAGGAAACAATAACCATAACCCTGACCTAACCCTAAACCTAACACTAACCCTAAACCTAACACTATCGCTCCCTAACCCGAACCCTAACGCTAACCCTAAACCTAACCCTTCGCTCTAACCCTAACCCTACCCAAATCCTAGACCTAACTGTAACCCTAACCATCTCACACTAACCCTAACCCTAACCTGACCCTGACACTGACCCTGACCCTAACCTTAACCCTAACCCTAACCCTAACCTAACGCCAACCCTAACCCTAACCATAACCCTAACCCTAACACTATCGCAGGTAAGCCTAACCCTAATCCTAACACATAAACTAAACCTAACCTCTAACCCTAACCCTAACCGTAACCCCAACCCCAACCCTAACGCTAACCCCAAACCCAAACCCCACCTGAAGCCTAGCCCTAAACCTAACCCTAACCCTAACCCTAACCCTCACCCTAACCCTAAACCTAACCCTAAACCTAACCCTAACCTTAACCCAAACCCTAACCCTAACCCGAACCCTAACCCTAACCAAACCATCTCGCACTAACCCTAACCCTAACCCTAATCTTATCGCAAACCCAACACCAACCCCAAACCTAACCCTAACCCTAGCTCTAACCCTAGCTCTAACCCTAACCCTAACACTACCCTAAGTCTAGACCTAACCCTAACCCTAACACTAAATAACCCTAACCCGAACCCTAACCCTAAACCTAACGTTAAACCTAACCCTAACCCTAACCCTAACCCTAAACATAACACTAACCCTAACCCTAACTCTAACCCTAACCCTAACCCTAGCACTAAAGCTAATCCGATTGCACCAACCCTAACCCTAACCAAAATCCAAGCCAAAACCCTAAACCTAACCATCTCGCACTAACCCTAACCCTAACCCTAACCCTAACCCTATCGCAAGCCGCAACCCCAACCCCAACCCCAAACCTAACGCTAACCCCAAACCCAAACCCCACCCAAAGCCTAGCCCTAACCCTAATCCTAACCCTAACCCTAACCCGATCGCAGGTAACCCTAACCCTAACTCTATCGCAAACCAAACACCAACACCAAACCTGAACCTAACCCTAGGCCTAGCCCTAGCCCTAACACTAACCCTAACCCGAACCCTAACCTAAGCCTAGTCCTAACCCTAAACCTAACCCTAACCTAACCCTACCCCTAACCCTAACCCTAACTCTAAACCTAACCCTTACCCTAAACCTAACCCTGACCCTAAACCTAACCCTAACCCTAACCCTAACTCTAACCCTAAAACTAACACTTTCGCAGGTAACCCTAAGCCTAACACTATCGCAGGAAAGCCTAACACTAACCCTAACCTAACCCAAACCTAACACTAACCCTAACGCTAACACTATCGCCCCCTAACCCTAACCCTAACCCTAACCCTAACTCTAACCCTAGCCCTAACCCTAACCCTAACCCTAACCCTAGCACTAACCCTAACCCTAACCCTACCCCAACACTAGCCCTAGCCCTAACCCAAACCCTAACCCTAACCCTAACTCTAACACTAGCCCTTGCACTAACCCTAACCCTAACCCTAGCGCTAGCCCTAACCCTAACCCTAACTCTAGCCCAAGCCCGAACCCAAGCCCTAACCTTAACCCTAACCCTACACCTAACCCTAACCCTAACCCCATAGCAAACCCAACCGCAAACCCAAACCTAACCTTAACCGTAGCCCTAGCCCTAGCCCTAGCACTAACGCTAACCCTAACCCTAACCCTACCCTAACCCTAGACCTAACCCTACCCCAAACCCTAACTCTAACCCTAACGCTAACCCTAACCCTATCGCTAGCCCTAACCCTATCGCCCTAACGATAACCCTATCGCCCTAACCCTAGCACGAACCCTAACCCTAACGCCCCAACCCTAACTGTATCGCTCTAACCTTAACCTTAACCCTAACCCTAACCCTAACCCTAACCCTAACTCTAACCCTAGCCCTAGCACTAACCTTAACCCTAACCATAGCACTAGCCCTAACCCTAACCCTAACTCTAGCCCACCCCGAACCCAAGCCCTAACCTTAACCCGAAACCTACCCCTAACCCTAACGCTAACCCCATAGCAAACCCAACCCCAACCCCAAACCTAACCTTAACTGTTGCCCTAGCCCTAGCCCTAAACCTAACCCAAACCCTAACCCTAACCCTATCGCGAACCGCAACCCCAACCCCAACCCCAAACCTAACGCTAACCCCAAACCCAAACCCCACCCGAAGCCTAGCACTAACCCTAACCCTAACCCTAACCCTAAACCTATCGCAGGTAACCCTAACCCTAACTCTATCCCAAACCCAACCCCAACACCAAACCTGAACCTATCCCTAGCCCTAGCCCTAGCCCTAACCCTAACCCTAACCCTAACCCTAACCTAAGCCTAGTCCTAACCCGAAACCCAACCCTAACCTAACCCTACCCCTAACACCAACACTAACTCTAAACCTAACCCTTACCCTAACCCTAACCCTGACCCTAAACCTAAACCTAACCCTAACCCTAACCCTAACCCTAACTCTAACCCTAAAACTAACCCTTTCGCAGGTAACCCTAAGCCTAACACTATTGCAGGAAACCCTAACCCTAACCCTAACCTAACCCAAACCTAACACTAACCCTAACGCTAACACTATCGCCCCCTAACCCGAACCCTAACCCTAACCCTAAACCTAACCCTATCGTTCTAACCCTAACCCGACCCAAATCCTACACCTACCGTAACCCTAACCATCTCACAATAACCCTAACCCTTACCCTAACCCTAACACTAATCATAACCCGATCGCAGTTAACCCTAACCCTAACGCTAAACCTAACCTTAACCCTAACCCTAACCTGACCCTGACCCTGACCCTGACCCTAACCTTAACCCTAAACCTAACCCTAACCCTAAACCTAACCCTACACCTAACCCTAACCCTAACCCCATAGCAAACCCAACCGCAAACCCAAACCTAACCTTAACCGTAGCCCTAGCCCTAGCCCTAGCACTAACGCTAACCCTAACCCTATCGCTAGCCCTAACCCTATCGCCCTAACGATAACCCTATCGCCCTAACCCTAACACGAACCCTAACCCTAACGCCCCAACCCTAACTGTATCGCTCTAACCATAACCTTAACCCTAACCCTAACCCTAACCCTAACTCTAACCCGAGCCCTAGCACTAACCTTAACCCTAACCATAGCACTAGCCCTAACCCTAACCCTAACTCTAGCCCAAGCCCGAACCCAAGCCCTAACCTTAACCCGAAACCTACCCCTAACCCTAACGCTAACCCCATAGCAAACCCAACCCCAACCCCAAACCTAACCTTAACTGTTGCCCTAGCCCTAGCCCTAACCCTAACCCAAACCCTAACCCTAACCCTATCGCGAACCCCAACCCCAACCCCAACCCCAAACCTAACGCTAACCCCAAACCCAAACCCCACCCGAAGCCTAGCACTAACCCTAACCCTAACCCTAACCCTAAACCTATCGCAGGTAACCCTAACCCTAACTCTATCCCAAACCCAACCCCAACACCAAACCTGAACCTATCCCTAGCCCTAGCCCTAGCCCTAACCCTAACCCTAACCCTAACCCTAACCTAAGCCTAGTCCTAACCCGAAACCCAACCCTAACCTAACCCTACCCCTAACACTAACACTAACTCTAAACCTAACCCTTACCCTAACCCTAACCCTGACCCTAAACCTAAACCTAACCCTAACCCTAACCCTAACCCTAACTCTAACCCTAAAACTAACCCTTTCGCAGGTAACCCTAAGCCTAACACTATTGCAGGAAACCCTAACCCTAACCCTAACCTAACCCAAACCTAACACTAACCCTAACGCTAACCCTAAACCTAACCCTATCGTTCTAACCCTAACCCGACCCAAATCCTACACCTAACCGTAACCCTAACCATCTCACAATAACCCTAACCCTTACCCTAACCCTAACACTAATCATAACCCGATCGCAGTTAACCCTAACCCTAACGCTAAACCTAACCTTAACCCTAACCCTAACCTGACCCTGACCCTGACCCTGACCCTAACCTTAACCCTAAACCTAACGCTAACCCTAACCCTAACCCTAACCCTAATCCTAACCCTATCGCAGGTAAGCCTAACTCTAACTCAAACACAAAAACTAAACCTAACCTCTAAGCCTAACCCTAACCGTAACCCTAACCCTAACACTAACCCTAAACCTATCGCAAACCCAACCCCAACCCCAAACCTAACCCTAACCCTAGCCCTAGCCCTAGCCCTAACTCTAAGCCTAACCCTAACCCTAACCCTGATCCTGACCCTAAACCTAACCCTAACCCTAACCCTAACCCTAACCCTTTCGCAGGTAACCCTAAGCCTAACACTATCGCAGGAAACAATAACCATAACCCTGACCTAACCCTAAACCTAACACTAACCCTAAACCTAACACTATCGCTCCCTATCCCGAACCCTAACGCTAACCCTAAACCTAACCCTTCGCTCTAACCCTAACCCTACCCAAATCCTAGACCTAACTGTAACCCTAACCATCTCGCACTAACCCTAACCCTAACCCTAACCCGAACCCTAACCCTAACACTAACAATAACAGAATCGCAGGTAACCCTAACCCTAACCCTAACCTGAACCCTAACCCTAACCTGACCCTGACACTGACCCTGACCCTAACCTTAACCCTAACCCTAACCCTAACCTAACGCCAACCCTAACCCTAACCCTAACCCTATCGCAGGTAAGCCTAACCCTAATCCTAACACATAAACTAAACCTAACCTCTAACCCTAACCCTAACCGTAACCCCAACCCTAACGCTAACCCCAAACCCAAACACCACCCGAAGCCTAGCCCTAAACCTAACCCTAACCCTAACCCTAACCCTAACCCTCACCCTAACCCTAACCCTAAACCTAACCTAACCCTAAACCTAACCCTAACCTTAACCCAAACCCTAACCCTAACCCGAACCCTAACCCTAACCAAACCATCTCGCACTAACCCTAACCCTAACCCTAATCCTATCGCAAACCCAACACCAACCCCAAACCTAACCCTAACCCTAGCTCTAACCCTAGCTCTAACCCTAACCCTAACACTACCCTAAGTCTAGACCTAACCCTAACCCTAACACTAAATAACCCTAACCCGAACCCTAACCCTAAACCTAACGTTAAACCTAACCCTAACCCTAACCCTAACACTAAACCTAACACTAACCCTAACCCTAACTCTAACCCTAACCCTAACCCTAGCACTAAAGCTAATCCGATTACACCAACCCTAACCCTAACCAAAATCCAAGCCAAAACCCTAAACCTAACCATCTCGCACTAACCCTAACCCTAACCCTAACCCTAACCCTATCGCAAGCCGCAACCCCAACCCCAACCCCAAACCTAACGCTAACCCCAAACCCAAACCCCACCCAAAGCCTAGCCCTAACCCTAATCCTAACCCTAACCCTAACCCGATCGCAGGTAACCCTAACCCTAACTCTATCGCAAACCAAACACCAACACCAAACCTGAACCTAACCCTAGGCCTAGCCCTAGCCCTAACACTAACCCTAACCCGAACCCTAACCTAAGCCTAGTCCTAACCCTAAACCTAACCCTAACCTAACCCTACCCCTAACCCTAACCCTAACTCTAAACCTAACCCTTACCCTAAACCTAACCCTGACCCTAAACCTAACCCTAACCCTAACCCTAACCCTAACCCTAACTCTAACCCTAAAACTAACACTTTCGCAGGTAACCCTAAGCCTAACACTATCGCAGGAAAGCCTAACCCTAACCCTAACCTAACCCAAACCTAACACTAACCCTAACGCTAACACTATCGCCCCCTAACCCTAACCCTAACCCTAACCCTAACTCTAACCCTAGCCCTAACCCTAACCCTAACCCTAACCCTAGCACTAACCCTAACCCTAACCCTACCCCAACACTAGCCCTAGCCCTAACCCAAACCCTAACCCTAACCCTAACTCTAACACTAGCCCTTGCACTAACCCTAACCCTAACCCTAGCGCTAGCCCTAACCCTAACCCTAACTCTAGCCCAAGCCCGAACCCAAGCCCTAACCTTAACCCTAACCCTACACCTAACCCTAACCCTAACCCCATAGCAAACCCAACCGCAAACCCAAACCTAACCTTAACCGTAGCCCTAGCCCTAGCCCTAGCACTAACGCTAACCCTAACCCTAACCCTACCCTAACCCTAGACCTAACCCTACCCCAAACCCTAACTCTAACCCTAACGCTAACCCTAACCCTATCGCTAGCCCTAACCCTATCGCCCTAACGATAACCCTATCGCCCTAACCCTAGCACGAACCCTAACCCTAACGCCCCAACCCTAACTGTATCGCTCTAACCTTAACCTTAACCCTAACCCTAACCCTAACCCTAACTCTAACCCTAGCCCTAGCACTAACCTTAACCCTAACCATAGCACTAGCCCTAACCCTAACCCTAACTCTAGCCCAAGCCCGAACCCAAGCCCTAACCTTAACCCGAAACCTACCCCTAACCCTAACGCTAACCCCATAGCAAACCCAACCCCAACCCCAAACCTAACCTTAACTGTTGCCCTAGCCCTAGCCCTAAACCTAACCCAAACCCTAACCCTAACCCTATCGCGAACCGCAACCCCAACCCCAACCCCAAACCTAACGCTAACCCCAAACCCAAACCCCACCCGAAGCCTAGCACTAACCCTAACCCTAACCCTAACCCTAAACCTATCGCAGGTAACCCTAACCCTAACTCTATCCCAAACCCAACCCCAACACCAAACCTGAACCTATCCCTAGCCCTAGCCCTAGCCCTAACCCTAACCCTAACCCTAACCCTAACCTAAGCCTAGTCCTAACCCGAAACCCAACCCTAACCTAACCCTACCCCTAACACCAACACTAACTCTAAACCTAACCCTTACCCTAACCCTAACCCTGACCCTAAACCTAAACCTAACCCTAACCCTAACCCTAACCCTAACTCTAACCCTAAAACTAACCCTTTCGCAGGTAACCCTAAGCCTAACACTATTGCAGGAAACCCTAACCCTAACCCTAACCTAACCCAAACCTAACACTAACCCTAACGCTAACACTATCGCCCCCTAACCCGAACCCTAACCCTAACCCTAAACCTAACCCTATCGTTCTAACCCTAACCCGACCCAAATCCTACACCTAACCGTAACCCTAACCATCTCACAATAACCCTAACCCTTACCCTAACCCTAACACTAATCATAACCCGATCGCAGTTAACCCTAACCCTAACGCTAAACCTAACCTTAACCCTAACCCTAACCTGACCCTGACCCTGACCCTGACCCTAACCTTAACCCTAAACCTAACGCTAACCCTAACCCTAACCCTAACCCTAATCCTAACCCTATCACAGGTAAGCCTAACTCTAACTCAAACACAAAAACTAAACCTAACCTCTAAGCCTAACTCTAACCGTAACCCTAACCCTAACACTAACCCTAAACCTATCGCAAACCCAACCCCAACCCCAAACCTAACCCTAACCCTAGCCCTAGCCCTAGCCCTAACTCTAAGCCTAACCCTAACCCTAACCCTGATCCTGACCCTAAACCTAACCCTAACCCTAACCCTGACCCTAACCCTTTCGCAGGTAACCCTAAGCCTAACACTATCGCAGGAAACAATAACCATAACCCTGACCTAACCCTAAACCTAACACTAACCCTAAACCTAACACTATCGCTCCCTAACCCGAACCCTAACGCTAACCCTAAACCTAACCCTTCGCTCTAACCCTAACCCTACCCAAATCCTAGACCTAACTGTAACCCTAACCATCTCACACTAACCCTAACCCTAACCTGACCCTGACACTGACCCTGACCCTAACCTTAACCCTAACCCTAACCCTAACCTAACGCCAACCCTAACCCTAACCATAACCCTAACCCTAACACTATCGCAGGTAAGCCTAACCCTAATCCTAACACATAAACTAAACCTAACCTCTAACCCTAACCCTAACCGTAACCCCAACCCCAACCCTAACGCTAACCCCAAACCCAAACCCCACCTGAAGCCTAGCCCTAAACCTAACCCTAACCCTAACCCTAACCCTCACCCTAACCCTAAACCTAACCCTAAACCTAACCCTAACCTTAACCCAAACCCTAACCCTAACCCGAACCCTAACCCTAACCAAACCATCTCGCACTAACCCTAACCCTAACCCTAATCTTATCGCAAACCCAACACCAACCCCAAACCTAACCCTAACCCTAGCTCTAACCCTAGCTCTAACCCTAACCCTAACACTACCCTAAGTCTAGACCTAACCCTAACCCTAACACTAAATAACCCTAACCCGAACCCTAACCCTAAACCTAACGTTAAACCTAACCCTAACCCTAACCCTAACCCTAAACATAACACTAACCCTAACCCTAACTCTAACCCTAACCCTAACCCTAGCACTAAAGCTAATCCGATTGCACCAACCCTAACCCTAACCAAAATCCAAGCCAAAACCCTAAACCTAACCATCTCGCACTAACCCTAACCCTAACCCTAACCCTAACCCTATCGCAAGCCGCAACCCCAACCCCAACCCCAAACCTAACGCTAACCCCAAACCCAAACCCCACCCAAAGCCTAGCCCTAACCCTAATCCTAACCCTAACCCTAACCCGATCGCAGGTAACCCTAACCCTAACTCTATCGCAAACCAAACACCAACACCAAACCTGAACCTAACCCTAGGCCTAGCCCTAGCCCTAACACTAACCCTAACCCGAACCCTAACCTAAGCCTAGTCCTAACCCTAAACCTAACCCTAACCTAACCCTACCCCTAACCCTAACCCTAACTCTAAACCTAACCCTTACCCTAAACCTAACCCTGACCCTAAACCTAACCCTAACCCTAACCCTAACTCTAACCCTAAAACTAACACTTTCGCAGGTAACCCTAAGCCTAACACTATCGCAGGAAAGCCTAACACTAACCCTAACCTAACCCAAACCTAACACTAACCCTAACGCTAACACTATCGCCCCCTAACCCTAACCCTAACCCTAACCCTAACTCTAACCCTAGCCCTAACCCTAACCCTAACCCTAACCCTAGCACTAACCCTAACCCTAACCCTACCCCAACACTAGCCCTAGCCCTAACCCAAACCCTAACCCTAACCCTAACTCTAACACTAGCCCTTGCACTAACCCTAACCCTAACCCTAGCGCTAGCCCTAACCCTAACCCTAACTCTAGCCCAAGCCCGAACCCAAGCCCTAACCTTAACCCTAACCCTACACCTAACCCTAACCCTAACCCCATAGCAAACCCAACCGCAAACCCAAACCTAACCTTAACCGTAGCCCTAGCCCTAGCCCTAGCACTAACGCTAACCCTAACCCTAACCCTACCCTAACCCTAGACCTAACCCTACCCCAAACCCTAACTCTAACCCTAACGCTAACCCTAACCCTATCGCTAGCCCTAACCCTATCGCCCTAACGATAACCCTATCGCCCTAACCCTAGCACGAACCCTAACCCTAACGCCCCAACCCTAACTGTATCGCTCTAACCTTAACCTTAACCCTAACCCTAACCCTAACCCTAACCCTAACTCTAACCCTAGCCCTAGCACTAACCTTAACCCTAACCATAGCACTAGCCCTAACCCTAACCCTAACTCTAGCCCACCCCGAACCCAAGCCCTAACCTTAACCCGAAACCTACCCCTAACCCTAACGCTAACCCCATAGCAAACCCAACCCCAACCCCAAACCTAACCTTAACTGTTGCCCTAGCCCTAGCCCTAAACCTAACCCAAACCCTAACCCTAACCCTATCGCGAACCGCAACCCCAACCCCAACCCCAAACCTAACGCTAACCCCAAACCCAAACCCCACCCGAAGCCTAGCACTAACCCTAACCCTAACCCTAACCCTAAACCTATCGCAGGTAACCCTAACCCTAACTCTATCCCAAACCCAACCCCAACACCAAACCTGAACCTATCCCTAGCCCTAGCCCTAGCCCTAACCCTAACCCTAACCCTAACCCTAACCTAAGCCTAGTCCTAACCCGAAACCCAACCCTAACCTAACCCTACCCCTAACACCAACACTAACTCTAAACCTAACCCTTACCCTAACCCTAACCCTGACCCTAAACCTAAACCTAACCCTAACCCTAACCCTAACCCTAACTCTAACCCTAAAACTAACCCTTTCGCAGGTAACCCTAAGCCTAACACTATTGCAGGAAACCCTAACCCTAACCCTAACCTAACCCAAACCTAACACTAACCCTAACGCTAACACTATCGCCCCCTAACCCGAACCCTAACCCTAACCCTAAACCTAACCCTATCGTTCTAACCCTAACCCGACCCAAATCCTACACCTACCGTAACCCTAACCATCTCACAATAACCCTAACCCTTACCCTAACCCTAACACTAATCATAACCCGATCGCAGTTAACCCTAACCCTAACGCTAAACCTAACCTTAACCCTAACCCTAACCTGACCCTGACCCTGACCCTGACCCTAACCTTAACCCTAAACCTAACGCTAACCCTAACCCTAACCCTTACCTATCCCTACCCCTAACCCTAACCCTAACTCTAGCCCTTACCCTAACCCTAACCCTAACCCTAACCCTAACCCTAACCCTAACCCTAACCCTAACCCTAACCCTAACCCTAACCCTAACCCTAACCCTAACCCTAACCCTAACCCTAACCCTAACCCTAACCCTAACCCTAACCCTAAACCTAACCCTAACCCTAACCCTGACCCTAACCCTTTCGCAGGTAACCCTAAGCCTAACACTATCGCAGGAAACAATAACCATAACCCTGACCTAACCCTAAACCTAACACTAACCCTAAACCTAACACTATCGCTCCCTAACCCGAACCCTAACGCTAACCCTAAACCTAACCCTTCGCTCTAACCCTAACCCTACCCAAATCCTAGACCTAACTGTAACCCTAACCATCTCACACTAACCCTAACCCTAACCTGACCCTGACACTGACCCTGACCCTAACCTTAACCCTAACCCTAACCCTAACCTAACGCCAACCCTAACCCTAACCATAACCCTAACCCTAACACTATCGCAGGTAAGCCTAACCCTAATCCTAACACATAAACTAAACCTAACCTCTAACCCTAACCCTAACCGTAACCCCAACCCCAACCCTAACGCTAACCCCAAACCCAAACCCCACCTGAAGCCTAGCCCTAAACCTAACCCTAACCCTAACCCTAACCCTCACCCTAACCCTAAACCTAACCCTAAACCTAACCCTAACCTTAACCCAAACCCTAACCCTAACCCGAACCCTAACCCTAACCAAACCATCTCGCACTAACCCTAACCCTAACCCTAATCTTATCGCAAACCCAACACCAACCCCAAACCTAACCCTAACCCTAGCTCTAACCCTAGCTCTAACCCTAACCCTAACACTACCCTAAGTCTAGACCTAACCCTAACCCTAACACTAAATAACCCTAACCCGAACCCTAACCCTAAACCTAACGTTAAACCTAACCCTAACCCTAACCCTAACCCTAAACATAACACTAACCCTAACCCTAACTCTAACCCTAACCCTAACCCTAGCACTAAAGCTAATCCGATTGCACCAACCCTAACCCTAACCAAAATCCAAGCCAAAACCCTAAACCTAACCATCTCGCACTAACCCTAACCCTAACCCTAACCCTAACCCTATCGCAAGCCGCAACCCCAACCCCAACCCCAAACCTAACGCTAACCCCAAACCCAAACCCCACCCAAAGCCTAGCCCTAACCCTAATCCTAACCCTAACCCTAACCCGATCGCAGGTAACCCTAACCCTAACTCTATCGCAAACCAAACACCAACACCAAACCTGAACCTAACCCCAGGCCTAGCCCTAGCCCTAACACTAACCCTAACCCGAACCCTAACCTAAGCCTAGTCCTAACCCTAAACCTAACCCTAACCTAACCCTACCCCTAACCCTAACCCTAACTCTAAACCTAACCCTTACCCTAAACCTAACCCTGACCCTAAACCTAACCCTAACCCTAACCCTAACTCTAACCCTAAAACTAACACTTTCGCAGGTAACCCTAAGCCTAACACTATCGCAGGAAAGCCTAACACTAACCCTAACCTAACCCAAACCTAACACTAACCCTAACGCTAACACTATCGCCCCCTAACCCTAACCCTAACCCTAACCCTAACTCTAACCCTAGCCCTAACCCTAACCCTAACCCTAACCCTAGCACTAACCCTAACCCTAACCCTACCCCAACACTAGCCCTAGCCCTAACCCAAACCCTAACCCTAACCCTAACTCTAACACTAGTCCTTGCACTAACCCTAACCCTAACCCTAGCGCTAGCCCTAACCCTAACCCTAACTCTAGCCCAAGCCCGAACCCAAGCCCTAACCTTAACCCTAACCCTACACCTAACCCTAACCCTAACCCCATAGCAAACCCAACCGCAAACCCAAACCTAACCTTAACCGTAGCCCTAGCCCTAGCCCTAGCACTAACGCTAACCCTAACCCTAACCCTACCCTAACCCTAGACCTAACCCTACCCCAAACCCTAACTCTAACCCTAACGCTAACCCTAACCCTATCGCTAGCCCTAACCCTATCGCCCTAACGATAACCCTATCGCCCTAACCCTAGCACGAACCCTAACCCTAACGCCCCAACCCTAACTGTATCGCTCTAACCTTAACCTTAACCCTAACCCTAACCCTAACCCTAACCCTAACTCTAACCCTAGCCCTAGCACTAACCTTAACCCTAACCATAGCACTAGCCCTAACCCTAACCCTAACTCTAGCCCACCCCGAACCCAAGCCCTAACCTTAACCCGAAACCTACCCCTAACCCTAACGCTAACCCCATAGCAAACCCAACCCCAACCCCAAACCTAACCTTAACTGTTGCCCTAGCCCTAGCCCTAAACCTAACCCAAACCCTAACCCTAACCCTATCGCGAACCGCAACCCCAACCCCAACCCCAAACCTAACGCTAACCCCAAACCCAAACCCCACCCGAAGCCTAGCACTAACCCTAACCCTAACCCTAACCCTAAACCTATCGCAGGTAACCCTAACCCTAACTCTATCCCAAACCCAACCCCAACACCAAACCTGAACCTATCCCTAGCCCTAGCCCTAGCCCTAACCCTAACCCTAACCCTAACCCTAACCTAAGCCTAGTCCTAACCCGAAACCCAACCCTAACCTAACCCTACCCCTAACACCAACACTAACTCTAAACCTAACCCTTACCCTAACCCTAACCCTGACCCTAAACCTAAACCTAACCCTAACCCTAACCCTAACCCTAACTCTAACCCTAAAACTAACCCTTTCGCAGGTAACCCTAAGCCTAACACTATTGCAGGAAACCCTAACCCTAACCCTAACCTAACCCAAACCTAACACTAACCCTAACGCTAACACTATCGCCCCCTAACCCGAACCCTAACCCTAACCCTAAACCTAACCCTATCGTTCTAACCCTAACCCGACCCAAATCCTACACCTACCGTAACCCTAACCATCTCACAATAACCCTAACCCTTACCCTAACCCTAACACTAATCATAACCCGATCGCAGTTAACCCTAAGCCTAACGCTAAACCTAACCTTAACCCTAACCCTAACCTGACCCTGACCCTGACCCTGACCCTAACCTTAACCCTAAACCTAACGCTAACCCTAACCCTAACCCTAACCCTAATCCTAACCCTATCACAGGTAAGCCTAACTCTAACTCAAACACAAAAACTAAACCTAACCTCTAAGCCTAACTCTAACCGTAACCCTAACCCTAACACTAACCCTAAACCTATCGCAAACCCAACCCCAACCCCAAACCTAACCCTAACCCTAGCCCTAGCCCTAGCCCTAACTCTAAGCCTAACCCTAACCCTAACCCTGATCCTGACCCTAAACCTAACCCTAACCCTAACCCTGACCCTAACCCTTTCGCAGGTAACCCTAAGCCTAACACTATCGCAGGAAACAATAACCATAACCCTGACCTAACCCTAAACCTAACACTAACCCTAAACCTAACACTATCGCTCCCTAACCCGAACCCTAACGCTAACCCTAAACCTAACCCTTCGCTCTAACCCTAACCCTACCCAAATCCTAGACCTAACTGTAACCCTAACCATCTCGCACTAACCCTAACCCTAACCTGACCCTGACACTGACCCTGACCCTAACCTTAACCCTAACCCTAACCCTAACCTAACGCCAACCCTAACCCTAACCATAACCCTAACCCTAACACTATCGCAGGTAAGCCTAACCCTAATCCTAACACATAAACTAAACCTAACCTCTAACCCTAACCCTAACCGTAACCCCAACCCCAACCCCAACCCTAACGCTAACCCCAAACCCAAACCCCACCTGAAGCCTAGCCCTAAACCTAACCCTAACCCTAACCCTAACCCTAACCCTCACCCTAACCCTAAACCTAACCCTAAACCTAACCCTAACCTTAACCCAAACCCTAACCCTAACCCGAACCCTAACCCTAACCAAACCATCTCGCACTAACCCTAACCCTAACCCTAATCTTATCGCAAACCCAACACCAACCCCAAACCTAACCCTAACCCTAGCTCTATCCCTAGCTCTAACCCTAACCCTAACACTACCCTAAGTCTAGACCTAACCCTAACCCTAACACTAAATAACCCTAACCCGAACCCTAACCCTAAACCTAACGTTAAACCTAACCCTAACCCTAACCCTAACCCTAAACATAACACTAACCCTAACCCTAACTCTAACCCTAACCCTAACCCTAGCACTAAAGCTAATCCGATTGCACCAACCCTAACCCTAACCAAAATCCAAGCCAAAACCCTAAACCTAACCATCTCGCACTACCCCTAACCCTAACCCTAACCCTAACCCTATCGCAAGCCGCAACCCCAACCCCAACCCCAAACCTAACGCTAACCCCAAACCCAAACCCCACCCAAAGCCTAGCCCTAACCCTAATCCTAACCCTAACCCTAACCCGATCGCAGGTAACCCTAACCCTAACTCTATCGCAAACCAAACACCAACACCAAACCTGAACCTAACCCTAGGCCTAGCCCTAGCCCTAACACTAACCCTAACCCGAACCCTAACCTAAGCCTAGTCCTAACCCTAAACCTAACCCTAACCTAACCCTACCCCTAACCCTAACCCTAACTCTAAACCTAACCCTTACCCTAAACCTAACCCTGACCCTAAACCTAACCCTAACCCTAACCCTAACTCTAACCCTAAAACTAACACTTTCGCAGGTAACCCTAAGCCTAACACTATCGCAGGAAAGCCTAACACTAACCCTAACCTAACCCAAACCTAACACTAACCCTAACGCTAACACTATCGCCCCCTAACCCTAAATCTAACCCTTCACTCTCACCCTAACCCTACCCAAATCCTAGACCTCACTGTAACCCTAACCATCTCGCACTAACCCGAACCCTAACCCTAACACTAAAGCTAATCCGATCGCCCCAACCCTAACCCTAACCAAAATCCAAGCCAAAACCCTAAACCTAACCATCTCGCACTAACCCTAACCCTAACCCTATCGCGAACCGCAACCCCAACCCCAACCCCAAACCTAACGCTAACCCCAAACCCAAACCCCACCCGAAGCCTAGCCCTAACCCTAATCCTAACCCTAACCCTAACCCTATCGCAGGTAACCCTAACCCTAACTCTATCGCAAACCAAACACCAACACCAAACCTGAACCTAACCCTAGGCCTAGCCCTAGCCCTAACACTAACCCTAACCCGAACCCTAACCTAAGGCTGGTCCTAACCCTAAACCTAACCCTAACCTAACCCTACCCCTAACCCTAACCCTAACCCTAACCCTAACCCGAACCCTAACCTTAACCCTAACCCTGACCTGACTCTGACACTGGCCCTGACCATAACCTTAACCCTAACCCTAACCCTAACACTAACCCTAACCCTAACACTAACACTAACCCTAACACTAACACT